>NW_005842599.1:517871-521423 GCF_000455745.1 Alligator sinensis | reverse complement strand
TCCTGCTGATATTCAGGTATCAGCAAAGGTATAATACATGTCCACTGAGGACATGAGCTTTCTAATGTCATTATTTGCAGGAATATTAAATCCTTCAGATTTTACTATAGATACAGAAGCACCTTCCTTTAGTCTCTGGTGGAACTAAAGGGTTTAAAGGGTTTAAAAAGGGTTTATAATAATTTGGAAAAGGTAGCGTCTCATTTTTCACAAAGCATGATATGTCAATCACATTCCGAATATATTCTATTACCTGAAGATGTGCTGCGGCTGGGTTCCCCTCGTTTCAACTGATCAATCCTGGACTTTCGTTCCCCAGTGATTTCTAAGCTTTTTTTCTCTCTCTCTCTGTCCCTGTCCCGAGAGTTGCTGTGCAGGACCCTTTTCCGCCCTGTCTGGTCATCTCCACTGCGATGAGCAGATTCATTGGATGGTGATCGCAGTCTACTTGAGGTATGGCTCCGATTGCTACCAAGACTACTGCTGCGCTTCTGATCCACAGGTTTGCGATGAGGTGCATCTTCTATGGTAACATGAGGAGTTTCTATCTTTTCTCCTCTTATTCTGTGGCTTTTTCTGTGGGATTCCTCAGTGCTTCTTTCAGGAACGATGATTTCACCACGTTCTGGAACATCTTCATCAGACCAATCGCTAAACGTTGTCTCTTCTCTTTTTGGGGCAGGTTCTCCTGCTACAGCTTTCTCAGGAGCTGCTTCAGCCATTTCCTCTTTTGTTGTTACAGGGGGTGTTCTTGGACCTTTTTTCTTCTTAGGGTGTGGAACAATTTCTTCATCAGACACCTCAGAATCACCTTTGGACCTCTTTCGCTTTTTCTCAACATTTTTCTTCTTTTGACCCTTCTTGGGTGAAAAGACCTGGCTTTCCTCTGCTGCTGGCTCACAGTACCTTTCCACACCATTATCATCATCTTTCTTTTTCTTTGTGGCCTTTTTCTGTACTTTAGACTTCTTTTTGTTCTCTTCATGCATTCGATCAGATGCATCTCGTTCTTCAGAAGGGCGATGACCTAAGTTTTCTTGGACCCTGGCCCTTGAACTTTCTGTGACTTCTGTTTGCTCTCTTTGCTCTCTCTGTCTGTCTCCTGAAGAAACCCTCTCTTTAAACTCTGGTTCTTCATAACGTCTGGAACTTTCTTTTCTCTCAGACTTTCGTTCTTCTTCTTTCCACCGACTCTGTCTGTCTTCTGTAAGGTGAGAGGGGCTCAGTGATCGGGATTCTTGTGGCCGTACCACCTGGCTCAGCAGTCTGTGCTTCTCATCTACAAAATGTAAAATGTAAGTATTTTTCTTGTCCATGAAAGGGAATAGGGAATTTTGAACATTCTGCGCATATCAAGAGAAAGCATCAATCAAAAAAAGCCAGCCTTCCCAGTTAACATGCTTCAAGCTTACAGCTATAGTAACAATGGATTTTATTTCACTTTTGATAAACATGGAATTTGAAGACAGATGTTGGGGCTATTGCCCCCTGACAGCGTTAATATATTATGATAAAATGGGCATGTAAATAAATATCAATAGACAGTCCAAACACTCTACAATAAAAATAACCTTGCACAGAAAAAACTGAGAGGAAGATGCTTTTAAAAGCTTAATCCATCATATTCTATTTTAGATTGCAAAGAATCTTTTTCATAGCCACAAGTTAGCCTGCATATTGAAGGAAAGATAACCCACTTTTACTTACTTTTATCATCTCCACTGTTGTAGGCATCGCTATCAGGAGAATGTTCACGGCGGCGTTTGGGTGATTGACGAGGACTTGGGCTACTTTCATTTCTGTGACGCTTCCTATATTGAACAAATTAATGCAACAAAACACTTTACAAATTGCTTTTTAAAACAACTCAACGGCTGAGTTTATTTCCCATGTAAACATCAACAGAGTGAAACCTAGGACTATCTGCACTTCATTCAAAATGCCAAAGATGCTTCATTTTTGTGATCTTCTAGGTCATTAGCTACAAAGCTTCAAGTATAATCAGCTTTCACATGCAGATTAAAATACAAAACAACTCTTAATTTAGGGCTGTTCAACTGGCAGTCCATGGGCTGCATCTGACCTGTGAGAGGTTCATGTGAAGCCCCCAGGCTCCCTCCTGGCCCCAAACCAGGGTCTCTGGGGCAGGATAGCACAGCAGAAGAGGGCCCAGTGAACCTACTGCCAGTGCTTGGGGGGTGGGGAGGGAGCTCATGCTGACCATGCAGTGTGAGGCCCCCAGGGTGTTTGGCCTGGGGCCTGCCCTCAGATGCTCAGAATTTGGACAGCCCTGCCTTAATCTATGAGACATCCCAGCTTTGAACAACATGAATAAAATATACATTAAAATCATCATTGCATAGACAGGCAATTCATGTGCTTAAGTATTGCTGAGGAGATGATGTTAAGATTAGTTTTTTAAGCCATTCATCCCATACCAGCTAGAGAGACCAGGTGTCCTACTGATTAGCAGTGAAGGGTATATATGCCAGAAAAGTAGCCAGCAATGGTAGCACCCATGGTAATTAGTTCAGCTACAGCTGTATTCAATTGTTAGGGTGCTTGATAGCAGTGAGAATGCTGGTATTAAAAAAAAAAAGTTATTGTGCCTTGTTTTCCCTCCTCGTAAAGTAACCAACAGCAATAGAGAAATGACCTTGAAATAAGTGCCTTGGTTGAAATTGAAGTGATGGTGTTAGTAAGGATTCCCTTGCCTACCAGACCTTTGTTTTTCGCTCCCGTCCTCCTTGAATGGAGCGATTCTGCATACTGTTGTTCCACTGAAACAAAACTAGACAGTGCCAAAGGTGTCTTCACAATACAGAACTTGGTGCTCAGTGCCTGGTTTCTAAGATACCCGAAGAACACCCAACACCTTGAATTTTCAAATAGACTAAATACTTCAGGTTTACAAAGAATAAACTCTTATTCCGTAACTACAAAAGATTTCACCTCTTATCTCTTTAAAATGAACACCTCAACACAACCTGAAAGAATCTGAATCCAAATGACAGAAACTAACTCTACCAGGAGGCTCTGCCCCAGCATGATTTTCCAGAAACAGTCAGTAGCAGGCATATGCTATTTGTATATAAAGGGTCTCCTAAGGTACAATAATGAAAGACTGCTGTATAATATGAAATGTTTAGGGAATGGTATATTTTATATTTTTGCTAGGAAAAGTCACCTTCAGCATCACTTACTTAGATTTCCTCTCTTCGTGGACATCCCTTGTGCTTCTCTCTTCTCGGACATCTTCTCTTTTATCCCTGCGGTCTTCCCTTGCTTTTTCTTTGTCCTCCCAGTCTCTCTGACGTTCTCTTTCCTTATCCCTGTCCCGGCCTCTCTCCCGTTCTCGCTCTCTTTCTCGCTCTCGTTCTCTCTCCCTTTCCCGTTCTTCCCTCTCGCGCTCCCGTTCTTTTTCTCGCTCCCTTTCTCTTTCCCGTTCCCTTTCTCTGTCATGGTCTCGATCTCTGTCCCGCTCGCGTTCTCTGTCTTTGTCCCGCTCACGCTCTCTCTCCCTTTCCCGGGCACGATCTCGTTCTAATTCTC
>NW_005842599.1:512299-517840 GCF_000455745.1 Alligator sinensis | reverse complement strand
TCCCTCTCCCGATCCCTTTCTCTCTCTCGTTCCCTGGCCCTTTCATCTCTCCTATCATCAGTCCGGTCTACCCTTCGCTCCTCTCTCCTATCATCACGTTCAATGTCATCACTTCTTCCTTGGTGCCGGACTGGTGAGCTTGGTCTTTGATCTGTAAAGAAAGTCAAATTTAATTGCCAGTTAATTAATTAGTTATGCCACTCTCAATATATTAATAACTTCTGACTGGAGTAGATGCTTTTGTATTCTTACAAAAGTAGTTTGGCACAGTGGCTCTACTCATCACACAGGAGAAGAGAATTAAAAAAAACAACTTAAGATTCCTAGAAACAAAGGGATGATTGATTTCAAGGAAAAGGCTTCAAAAGAAGGGAGAGATGAAAAGTCTCAGCATGAAAATCTTTCAAACATTCTTCGTGTTTGTAAAACTTCTGAAACAACATTTCTAAGTTTTAGAAACAGGCACTGGCAATTAGGGCTGGGAAAAGGAATACCTGTAAACAGACAATAATGACAGTTTAGAATATGGAAACCCTTAGAGCTTGATGTATTTACAGTAGTTATGGGAAGACTATAAAAAGGGGCCAAATTAAGGTTTTAACTGCTTTTTCTTAGAAAAATCAAACAAAGCACTTCCCACACATCTATGTATATGGTACCCAAATCCAAAAATCTTGGTTAAATTGTTGTAAATTTTGACTACTTTACATTAATTACTAAACTGATGTTAACTATTTTAATAAAGAACATGGGAAAGTGTTTCCTAGTATATACTAAATGCATTATATAAAAGGGGTGGAGGAAACAAAAAATGTATAAAGGACAATGCAGATTTGAATGTTTTGGTCATTATATAGCAGAGCTGAGAGGCTATTTCTTTCGTGTGATATAGGGTGCTACTCTAACCCACTTTTTGCCTGACTTCAGACTAACACAGCTGTCTCTCTCCATGTAATATGAGAATGTCCTTCAGGGGCACATGTGAAATTTCAACAGAACTAAAGTCAATAAAAAAACCCAACACATTCCCATCAGTATTATCAGTTTTCACTTGTGACTGAATTAATAATTACCTAATGTTCTCTTGCTTTCAAGTACAATTAAAAGTAAATAGAAGCAACATTTCTGCTACAACCAAAACAATCATTTGTAAGTGAATCTTTAGTTGGGGTACATTCTTTCAATGTAGTTATTATGTTTATATGTTCACATCACTGTGATCCCATTATTGGAGTACTCAGCACATGTATTGTATCCAAAGTCCATGTTAAACATTGTTTTTCACTTGATAATTTTGGTGGTGGCATAAAGTATCTGCACAACAGACACACTGGGAAATGCATTAGCTAAATACATGTAGGTAGGGAAGGATTCATTTTCCTCCTCTGAAACACTGTACTTGTGTTTGGGAATAGTTTTAATTAAAATGTTTACTGAACATACCTTTCCTAACCCTGGGAATGTGATTTTAAAGCATACTAAAAGGACTCAATTTTGAAAGATGCGAGTAGAAGTAAAAATGTATCTTTTTATGCCTTTTTAAAGGTTATATTTGACATTTCTCAATCATAATGTAAATCTCTACTTAGACTGGACACACTAAACACAATTTAATGTTAGAAAAAACATCTAGATTTTTAGAAACAAAGAAGGATGAAATGACAGGAGACGAGAAAATGTCATTTAACCCTGACTCCTAACTCCATTAAAGCTCTTTATAAATATTTATTGTGCTAATGAAATGCAATTCACTCTAAAACAAAATGGACTTGCTTCCCATAAATTTCCTTGATTGTAATGGCATCTTTTTATTTACTTCTAAGATTTTTATGCAGAACCTAATATGACATGAAAGTCAAAATTGCTATATAATTTATCTGCTGGTTACAGCATAACAGTTAGATATGAAACCTGGTTGCCAACATCTAGAAACATTCAGACTGCAGTCCTTTAGCTAGTGGTAAAAAGGGAGCTGCAGATCAGGTTGAACAAAATCCTTACTTGATAGCAGGAGAAAAGCTAAAGCAGAGGGCAGTCTTTTATAAGTGAAGGAAGCATGGCATTATAACCCTCTGAGAGCAGAGGAAAATTGACAGAGCAACATCTTAAATGCCTTTTTCAAGGACTAAAACAAGCAGCAGCTAGGATATATCTGCTATATCTAGTAAAATTAAAACCCTTTCAGAAGACCAAAAAAATCCCTGTATATTTTAGTCTCTCTACTACCCCAAAATTCTGATTTTGCCTTCATCTGTCTTCTTACTGAAGAAGTGGCCAAGTACTGTTTCAGAAGCTAACTTTAAAGTTTTGTCTGCACAACACTGAATCACAGTGTGTAGAGATACTTGCACAGACTCTGAATGAGCTATCTTAGGTATTGGAAACAGTACAGCCATGTTATCACAGTGCCTGTCATTAGGACTACACTTAGCTTGGACAGAGCACTGTGTTAATGTGGCTATATAGTGATTCTGGTACTTAGTGCTTGTTCAGCACTTGGGAATCTGTAAGGCATTGCGCTGCCCCAGGAGCACTCTTTAGACTATTTGGCAGAATTGTACTCTTTTAGAGACAACTTCAGTGCTCATTCTGTTATGAGTGAAATGTCTCAAGTGCAAAAACTCAATCTTATGAAGATGATCATCTTCTCACCCGCACCAGCATCTGTACCAAGATTTATTAGCTATTTGGTACTGACCACAGCAAACATTAATCAATATTAAATTTCTTGGCCAATAAAATTTCATACTGTATTAATCACAGAATTAAACTGTGCCTTACTTTAGTAGCTAGTCAAGGTTAACTAGACCTTCACAACTGCAAATTTAAAGACACAAAAGATAAACATGTTTCTATATGGAAAAACAACAGTGGCAGTAAAATGGAACGCTGGGCAAATTCTCATGTATAGGTAGGTAAAATCTACTGGGTATCAAAAAACAGTAAAATACAATTTTAATATAACCAGTTTACAAAGAAATCTCTTGAAGTTCAGTTTGCTTAAAATGTACTGGTTGTATAAAATCAGTAGTCAGACTGCCATAAACTAGCAAGGGGAGGGGAGAAAAACAATATAGTTATAAGTGTGCTAATGAGCAATCTTGCTAAGAAAGCTAATTTACATTAACATCAGTACGAGATTGATGTCAGAACCAGATATCAAGTCAGCTGTCTATATATAAATTAGAGATGTGTATACCTCTCTCTCGGTTGTCACGCCTATCTCTTTCTCCATGTCTTCTTTCAAAGGATGAATCCCTTGCTTGCTCTCGATTGTCATAGCGATCCCGGTCAGGGTAGCCACTTCGTGATTCCCAGCTGTCATGGTAATTGCTACTACTGCTATGACTGTCAACTTGAGACCCTCTTGCTCCCCGACTTCCTAATAAAAAATATATCCATACACAAAAAGAGCACATGCTTAAGAAAACTCACTTACGTTTAATATCAATTCAAGTATATTATACTATTATATTCAGCTGAAATATTAAAACTAAAATAAATTGCATTCAAAATTCTTCCCAACACAGAAGTTGGAAGTGTTCTATGCAAGCTTTCAGGCACAAGCACCCTTCTTCAGGCATATGGAGTCTCTGCTGTTGTTCCAAGATCTTCAAGGAATAAAAAGCTACAAGTGTAACAGTTCTGACCTCCTGTCACACTTCTAGCTTCTTTCATTTCTTGGAGATCTCAGAACAGCAGAAACTCCCTATGCCCAAAGAAGGGTTCTTGTGTCCGAAAGCTTGCAAAGAACATTTGTCCAATTACTCAGTTGGTCTAATAAAAGATACCACATTTACCCAAAGAACCTTGACTGCCTACGTCCTTAGACCAACATGGCTACAACCAAAAACCCTCCTGGCACACAATGTTTTTCAAAGCTTTACTCCTCATTTCCAGGGCTTAAAAATGTATAGCTATCAAGTCTGATATTGCATATAGTACAAAAATGTTTCTCAAATAAAATAATAAATTAACTTTTCAAAAGTAGAAATGCAATACTGTACTTCTGGTTCCAGACAACTACAAACTAAATATACCACACTGACATAACATACTTTTTATCAGGAGCAACCAATGTTTTCTCATTAAGATATGGGTATCTCCGACTAGTGAGAGAAAATTGAAATTTGTCCTTAGGAAAATGTAACCCTACAAACTGTGCAGAAAAAGTTATCAGGATAACTTGCAAAGAGAGGCTGGTTCTTCTTCAAAATGGAGGCATTTTTTTAAGGAAATGTTGCAAAGAAAACTGAGAAACCAAAACCACAACAAAAAACACCAAATATTGATAATGAAGAAAAAACCCACCAGTTCTTCAAGTATGAGTTACATTAAATTAAAGACACATAAAATATGCAGGACCTTCAATTCTCAGTAAACATGACAGAAGTTGTATGCAAGTACCAGTGTGAGCATGAAGGCACATTTGAGGGGGAAGGAAATATGCATATGTTTAAAGTCTGCCTTTGCTAGTCTTTCATTACATGCAAGTCTCTTATTATACTTCAGCATCTTATTTGTATTGCTTGGCCCTTGGGAGCACCTAAAGTTGCAAATACATTAAAGAGAGTGGTATAGAATTTATTTTTTTAAGCAGCATGGCAGAATGCCGATGCTACACTATTTTAATGAATGGAGAACTCAGAATTGATATAGATTTAAGGAAGAGTAGTTTTATGTTAATGAAAATAGACCTGAATATAGTTTTAAAAGCATGAACTTATTTGGCAGCAATTCAATGTGAAATAACATAAGGAAAATCAGTTTCCAATCTCCATTAGTAAAAAGACTATTTTAAATGAAATAGTACCCTTGTCAGATAATTCCGGACCTCTGCCCCTACTTCTGCCAGTCCGATCACTTCGGCTTTCATTTCTAGATTCATTTCTAGAGTCATTCCTTGTTTCAGAACGGGAACTGTCTTCTCTGCCATGAGATCTTCCATAATTGCGTGAATCCTCCTGGTACTGATCATCCTTTTTATGGGCATCACGACTCTCTCGGTCTCTGTAGTCGTGGGTATCACGTGTAGAACGTGAATCTCTCTGATCACGGCCATCTTTGTTATCTCTGCTGTAATCCCGGGTATCCCTGGAATCTCGAGTGTCTCTGGATTCCCTTGGCTCCCTGCGGTCTCTGTTATCTCTGGTTTCCCTACGATCCCTTCCATCACGAGATTCTCGGTCATCTCTGTGATCTCTGGAGGTACTCTGCTCTTGATCATAATCTCGCTCCTCTCTGGTTTCTCTGTCTTTTTCTCTTTTTCCTCTAGGTTCTGGAAAAATAGATGTAAAAGCAAATTTAAATTCAAGATTCAGTCTGAGGAAAGTCTACAACAGGGGTTGGCAACCCCTAGCACACATGTAGAGTGTGGCACGCAAGGCCATTTTGCTTGGCACGCTGCGGCCAGCCCCGGCTCCGGGTAGCTGCTGCCAGCGATGGAGCCTCGGCTGCTAGGGCTTGCAGCATCCCAGCTGCCTGCCGGGAGCAGCCCCGGATCCCGGCTGGCAGCAGCTCCCCCGAGCCGGGGGCGGCCGC
>NW_005842599.1:476165-512277 GCF_000455745.1 Alligator sinensis | reverse complement strand
GGGGGGGTGGGGGGCGGGGCAAAACTGTTTGCAGCCTGCCTCCTGCTTGCTGCAGCTGCCCAGAGCCCAGGCTGGCTACAAACATCTGTGCCAGGTTCATCACCTCCGAGCCGGGAGAGGGGGAGAGACGGGGGCTGCGCTGCCTCAGGCCCCTCCCCCACTGCCCATTCCGAGGCGTGCCTGCACGCGCCGGTGTGGAGCTGATGCCGGAGCCCGGCACAGCTGTTTGGAGCTTCCTGGCTGCAGCCGGCCTAGCTCTGGGGAGCTGCTGCCAGCCGGGATCCCGGGCTGCTCCCGGCAGGCAGCTGGGATGCTGCAAGCCCTGCTGGGATCAGCTCGGGCTCCAGCAGCTACCCAGAGCCAGGGTAGCTGCTGGCAGCCACAGAGCCCGCTGTGGGGCAGAGACCTTGGCTAGGGGGCAAGGGGCAGTAGGGCATCCTGCCATGTACCCCTTGCCTTCATTTTGTTTTTCTGCCATCCAGGCACTTCGCACCGTCCAAGGTAGGCATTGTGGTGTTTTTCGGCACTCTGGCAAAAAATGTTGCCTACCCCTGGTCGACAATATTAAATCTCAAGTATCAAACAAAGAAAGTCACTTAAAAAAAACCAAATACCCTACCAAATTGGGTTTCTGGCCCAAAAGCACAATCCACAGAGATCTGCAAAGGCACAAATTGTAGCTATATGCTTTTATAGCTTTAAAAAAAATAATCTCCCCCATGGATTTGAATTTGTGATCCCACAAAGTATGAAATGTAATGGTTTACAGATAGAATATATTCAATTACTTCTAAATGTATCAGGAAGACCCATCATAACTTTGGGACAGGAATAATGATCCTTTACAGGACACAGAGATCAAACACTTTTCTTGTGGTAGTTTCCCCTTTTCTCTATTATGTACACACATAAAAAATGGAATCTATGGATGCGACCATGCTACTGAATTTTATGTTCTCTACTTATGCTAACCCCTGACTTACCACAGCATGCTCCTGTTTTTATGGCTGGTCTAAAAAAACAAAACATCTAATGAAAGTGTTTTTCACATGACTTCTTTGGGACAAAATGGCATTTTTGTTCATCAAAAATTATCCAAACGGGACCGATTTCTAGTTGAAGGATTGCTATATTCTTTCTTTGCACACAATCCACTAGTCTTCATTAAAAAAACACTGGAGTGAGCAATTAGGGAGGGTGGGATGTTATGCTTATGGTCCTTGTGGAAAAGGGGGAGCGCAACAGTTACTTACGACTCTAGGGCTTCCTCTTGGCCTCTTGCTGACTGCTTACAAGATGACTAGTACATTTACCAACTTTAGGTTTTAAAATGTTTAAAGTCGACCACATTTTGGAGGCAATATAAAATATTTGTGAAATATGTATTCTCGATCATACCATCTCTCCTTTCGTGGCGTCTATCACGCGATTGTGAAGTTCGGTCACGATCATGCCTTCCCTTTTCTCTCCCAGGAGATCGATGCCTCGAAGGACTTCGCTTCCTCTGAGGAGAAGAGGAAGAACGCGGGGGATAAGGAGAGGACGAATGCCTCACTGGGGGGGAAGCTGTCCTTTGGTAGGATGGAGAAGGAGTTCTTTTGCGGTGTGGAGAAGGGGAGTGTCTTTGAACAGAGGAGCCTGACTGCGATGAAGAAGAATGATGTCGAGAGGATATGGGAGAATGATGCTGACCGGATGGGGAAGCAGACCTACAGGAAACATCATTAAAAAGTCACATATGTAGCATATTATAATAATATAAGGAAGTGGGGGGAGGGGTTATTATTATTCTACTACTACTATTACTTCAATGTATAGAACGAAAGAAAAAGAGTAGGCATTGCTACATTCTTCCCTTTTAATCCACCTAAGAAAAATAATGCCATGTTATTTCTACAATATTTTAATCGATCACCTCTCATGCTTATATATAAATAGACTGTATGAGATGGTTAACTACTTGATGCTCACAGTGAAAACTTTAGATCAGGGGTGTCAAACTCATCTGGCCCTGGGGGCTGGATGAGTAGCACAGGGCTATCTGTGGGCCAGATAAGTAGTGTTGAGCCAGTGGAGCTGTCTGGTGAGGGTTTTTGCATGCAGCACATGTACCAATCCAGCCCTCTGTGTGGTGCGTGCAGTGCACATGCCAGTCCAGCATTGTGGGTGCTGCATGCAAGGACCAGATCTGGCCTGACTCCACATGCAGGGCTGGTCCAGGCATGTACCGCATACAGCACGGGCGGGCAATTATTTTGGGCAAAGGGCTGCTTACTGAGTTTGGGCAAGCCATCGAGGGCCACATGACAGGCAGCCAAGGACAGATGAATATTAATTTTCTAAATTTTTTAGGGGCCCTGCGGGCCAGATAGAATGGCCTGGTGGGCCACATCTGGCCCACGGGCTGCATTTTGCCCACCCTTGGCATACAGCATGCCAGATCTAGTCTGAGACCTGTGGGCAGTACTGCAGGCTTCACAGGCCAGACTTGACCCGACCGTGGGCCATATATTTGAAACCCCTGCTTTAGATAAATCAAGAGCACAATCATTTTCAAAAAACCTACAGATTTCAGAGCAATACGGCACAAATGAATAGACAAAGCACTTGATTAATCTGAAACATTTTTTCTCAGGTCTGGCCATTTTATTCATCAAGGTCAAGATTTCATGGTAGCAAGACAGACAATTTACACATTTTTGCTTTGCATGCACTTTTATTTAGGTACATCATAGGTATTGTCTCTGTCTGTGGTCTGTAAAGCTGGCTTCTTATTTTTGTATTTCTGAATTCTATCTATTGGACATGACTAGGGACCTACCGAATTTACGGTGGAAGTGGGGTACACTGCAGCTCCTTTAATCTTGCAGGTTCCCTCAGCGTGCCCCTCCATCACCGATTGGTGGAGGGGCCACCCTTGCAGCTTGCTCCTGATCGGTGGGGAGGTGAAAACTGTGGTTTTAAATGTGGCTCTGTTTCTGCCTCCTGCCACTGACTGGCTGAGGGGCCCTGGCGGCTCCAATGCTTGTTGCTAACTGACAGGGAGGCAAAAAACACAGCATATTTAAAACTGGTTTTCGCTTCTCTGCTGATAAGAAGGGTGTGGTGGGCCCCTTTGCCAAACAAGGGGGGGAAGGGGCACACAGGGAACATGAAAAATTGAAGGAGCTGCTGTGTACCCCACTTCCGCCGTGAATTTGGTAGGTCCCCAGGCATGACCCATCACTGTGACATCCTTCTTTGTCTAAGACTTTAGAAAAGTTAGGCCTCAGTGCTGCAAACTCTTACATGTAATTCAAGTGAGGAAACAGAACTATTCATCTACTTAACATTAAGCAAACAAAGGAGTTTGCAAGAGCAGGGCTCTTTAGCGAGCAATGATTCAGAGCTGCTCACCTTAACAAGTTCTTAAAAACACAGAAAATTAGAACAGGCTGTTTTTTAACACTTCTACTAGAGTAAAGAAATCTGCATCAAAAGCTTCAACTGCCTCCAAAAAAGATACAGCTTGACTAGAAATTTTCTTGCCATGCTACGAAGAAATCTTGTTTGAAGTCAGAACTGTTTAGGGAAACAGAAACTATGCGATTATCCTCCCACCTGCGAGAGGGTGAAAAATTATGTTTGTGAGTGGTTGCCTTGGCTGGAGCTCGGGAGGCCTGTCTTCGCCTTGCAGCAGGCGGTGAATACTCTCTGGAAGGGGAGGAATTGCTGCCAGAATGATCTGCAGGACTAGGAGAACGCTTCTGTCTATGGGAGCCTTCAGAAGGATCCCTGGGAAACATACAAGTAGCAGCTTGTTCAATATGCACAATATGGCGTCAGTACATCTCCATGAGATTAAAAACAACCCCAAGACAGCACCTGTGCTAAAAGATAAAGAATTACTTCTGATAGAATAATTTGTTCATTTGTGGTTTCAGATAAGAAATTACCTCCATCATACAGAGCTGAAGAAATATCTACATAATTTATTGTCTTATTTAGTTCCAGAAGTATCTCATTAACTGTACTATACAATGCAAGACTGAACACCCTTCTGCAGCTCTGACATTTGTATGATCAGGATTTTTTTTTTTATTGCCCTCATTTAATAACTTCTGTAAAGTCAGAAATTTACTGAAACCCTGAAGTGCACAGACAAGTTTTCAAATACTAATCATGGTTCCTGGAAAGATGGAAAGATCTGATACCATCTGCAACCATCATTTCCTTGTTACAGACCCTCAGAAGAATGTGCTATAATTTGTCCTCAGTATTAAGTATCTTTAAAAGAAACACAACACATAAAGAACACTGCCCTTTTTACAGAAAGCTGCAGCCAGTACCTTGGAAGTACCACTGCTATCAATTCATCCCAAAAGGACAAGGAACCAAGCACAGGCTATTACATTAGAGTTGCCTCAAAGCTAACTAAATGAGTACAAGGTACTGATACAGTGGCATTTCTATTTGGATAAATGCAGAGCTTTTATTTTATCAACTCACAATGCATACAATTTACAGGTTTTCCTAAACTCAACTGTCACTACACTAAATACATACTTAACATCTATTTTTACACAGAATACATACACACACTATCCATTCATCCATAAACCATCTATACATAAAACCAGATGGATCTAGGGTTTGGGGAGAACACAAGTAAGCATGTATTTCGTTTTAAATGGAAACCTACAGACAGAAAATTCCTCCTAATCTGCAACCTAAATTTCTTCTGCTGCAGCTTGAGGCCGTTGCCCCTCATTCTGTCTCCTATGGCCGCATAGAAAAGCCTGTCTCCATGCACTCTATAATTGTCCATCAGGAATATGAAGACTGTTATCAAGTTCCTCCTTCCCCTCTGTCTTCTCTTCTCTAAACTAAATAGCCCTAGCTCTTTCAGCCTTTCCTCACAAGTCATGCTTCCTAGGCCTCTTAATTATTTTTATTTATGTTCCTTGGACTTTTTCCAATCTGCCCACATCTTTCTTGAAGTGTAAGGACCAAAACTGGACACAACGCACCAGACAAGGCCTCACTAACGATGATCAGAGTAGGAAAAAAGTCACTTCTCTTGATCTGCAAGTGACATTCCTGTTAATACAGCCAAGTATGCTGCTGGTCTTTTTTGCTACAAGGATCATGTCCGGCTTATGATTTACTATAACCCTCAGATCCTTCTCTGCAATACTGCAGTCTAGCCAATCATTTCCTGGTCTGTATTTGTGTATGCAATTATTATGTCTGAAGTGCAGGACTGCACTTGTCCTAGTTGACTCTCATCTGCTTGACTGTGGAACATTTTTCCAGTCTATTCAGATCACTGTGGATCCTACCCTCCAGAGCGTCTGCAACTCAACCCCACTTGTGAGTCATCCACAACTTGCTAAGTGAGTACTCAATCCCGTTGTCCAAATCATTAATAAAAATTTTAAGCAACACCAGATTCAGGACAGAACCATAAAGAATGCCACTTGATACCTTGTCCCAACTTGACACTGAGCTACTGAGGACTACTCATTGAGCATGATGATCCAACCAGTTATGTATCAACCTTACAGTACTTGCATCTAGTCTGAACTTCCTTAGCTTGTTAATAAATGTCACAGAATCAAATAATTATAGAAAATTAGGCATTGGAGGTCCCTCCACATTTTGGAGGTCATCCAGTCCAACCCCCTGCTCAAAGTAGGACCAGCCCCAACTAGATCATCCCAGCCAAGGGTGTCTAGTCAGGTCTTAAAAACCTCAAAGGCTGGAGATTCCACAACAATATGTGTAGCCTGTTCCATGGCTTTACTACCATCCTAGTGAAAAAGTTGTTCCTAATATCTAATCTAAACTTCCACTGCTGTGACTTGAGACTGTTGCTCCTTGTTCTGTCATCTGCCACCACTGAGAACAGTCTAGCTCCATCCTCTTCGGAACCACCTTCCAGGTAGTTAAAAGCTGCTATTCAATCCCCTCTCAGTCTTCTCTTCTCTAAACTAAATAAGCCCAGTTCCCTCAGCCTGTCCTCAGAAGTCATGTGCCCCAGCCCCCTCACCTAAACATGTCAAGCAAACACCCTAAACACACCAGAAAGCTGTAATTTACAGCCAAGCTCTCCAATACCACTGAATTTGCAGCAAGGAGAATACCTATGATTGACACCTAACAAATCTCAAAAAGGCCTTCAGCCAGAAAGTGTAGGTCGTAGCTGTGTTGGTCTAAGGACATAGGCAGACAAGGTTCTTTGGGTGAATCTGATATCTTTTATTAGACCAACTGAAATAGTTGGAAAACAATTATTAAGCAAGCTTTCGGGTTCAAAAACCCTTCATCAGGCTAAGGAAGTCTCTGCAGTTGGTGTGTGCTCTTCCTGGATGGAATGAAAAGTAAAGAAGCCAGTCTAATGTAAAAAGTCCCCGGGTTAAGGAATAAAGGAAGGCAACAGACAGCTCTCTGACACCACCTACTACAAAGAACTACAAGAAGATCCTACTCCCCTTTTCACCATGAAACTCAACAATACCATCAAATCATTTCCATCAAGACTAAGAGAAAAACTACAGACCTTGATCCCCCCTACTACCTAACCCGGGGACTTTTTACATGCTCCCTAAAATCCACAAACAAGGGAACCCTGGCAGACCTATCATATCCAACCATGAGACCCTAACTGAGGAAGTATCAGGTTTTGTTGAATCAATCCTAAAACCGCTCATCACCCACAGAGCAAGTTTTGTGCAAGACACTACAAACTTTCTACGGAAACTTAAAAACACAGACCACCTTCCCAGCAACACCCTCCTAGCCACCATGGATGTTACCGGCCTATATACCAACATCCCGCACCAGGATGGCATCCAAGCCTGCCTTACATATCTACAGGAACAAGATTACAACTCAGAATACAGACCCCAAAGATATTACTGACCTTATACACTTCATCCTCACACACAACAATTTCACTTTTAATAATCAACACTTCCTCCAGATGATGGGAACAGCTATGGGCACCAAAACGGCCCCACAGTATTCCAACCTTTTTATGAGCCACCTGGAAGAAGACTTCCTCAAGAACTGCACCATCAAACCCTTGCTATACTTAAGATATATCGATGATATCCAGAATGATAAAATACAGACCACGTTATACAAGAAACCCACAGACCAACATACATATCTGCACAGAACCAGCAATCACCCTAAACACACCAAAAAAGCTGTGATATACAGCCAAGCCCTCAGATACCACTGAATTTGCACTGAAGAGAACACCCGGGATTGCCACCTCACCAATCTTACAAAGGCTTTCACCCAGCAAGGACACTTCTCCAGAGAGAGAGATTGCACGTTTGAAAGAGCCACCCAGATACCACGTGAAGAACTGCTGCAGTACAGAAACCCTTCATCTGCTGGCAACCCTCCTACCAATGCAGCCCAGGCTGCCTTTGTTGCGAAGAAGGCTAACGGCAGACTGTTGGTTCATATTCAGCTTATTGCCCACTGTAACCCCCAGGTCCTTTTCTGCAGAGTTGCTGCCTACCTTGTCCAACCCCAACCTGTAGCGGTACATAAGACCATTCAGTCCTAAGTGCAGGACTTTGCACTTGTCCTTATTGAACCTCATGAGATTTCTTTTAGTCTAGCCCTCCAATTTGTCTAGATGTCTCTGAATCTTAACCCTACTCTCCAGAGTATCTACTACTCCCCCCAGCTTGGTGTCATCTCAGCTTAAACTTGCTGAGGGTGCACTCCAGCTCATTTTCAGGTCATTGATAAAGATATTAAACAAAACTGGCCCCAGGACTGATCCCTGGGGCACTCCACTTGATACTGGCTGCCAACTAGACATCAAGCCATTAATTACTACCCTCTGAGCAAAATGATCCAGCCAGTTTTCTATCCACTTTACAGTCCATTCATCCAACCTGTACTTCCTTAGCCTGCCTGTGAGAATTTTGTGGGAGACCATATCAAAAGCCTTGCTAAAATCAAAGTATACCACATCTGCTGGTCTACTCACATCCACAGAGACAGTCATTTCATCAGAGAAAGCCATCAGGTTGGTCAGGCATGACTTTCCCTGGGTGAATCCATGCTAACTGTTCCTAATCACCACCTTCTCCTCCAAGTGCTTAGAAATGGATTCCTTGGGGACCTTTTCCATGACTTTTCCAAGGATTGAGGTGAGGCTGACCTATTTGTAGTTCCCTGGATCCTTCTATTTTCCTTTCTTAAATATGGGCACTATATTTACCCTTTCCCAATCATCTGGGACCTCTCCTGATCACATGTTTTCAATGATGGCCAGTGGCTCTGCAATCAAATAGGCCAACTCCCTCAGCACCCTTGGGTGCATCCTGTCCAGTCCTATGGACTTGTATATGTCCAGGTTTTCTTAATAGTCCCCAACCTGTTCTTTTGCCACAGTTGGCTGCTCACCTCCTTCCCAAACTGTGCTACCAGGTGCAGTAGTCTGGGAGTTGATCTTGCATGTGAAGAGTGTGAAGCTTTATGTACCTACAATCCTTCCCACCGGCCCCAAGAGCATGGGAGGAACACAGGGCCTGGGAGGCAAAGGTGAGGAGAAAGAGCCAAGCTGAAAAATACGGGCTGGCGGCTCCACATTCATGTGCCCACATATCTATCTATGCATGGCAAAGCATGCTGCTGAGAGCATGGAGGCGGCCAGTGTTGGAGTGGGAGACAGGGAGCAGCTGGATGTACTGCTTATCCCAAGGTATATATTTGGGTGCCTAGCGTTGGATAGGAGGAAGAGCAACAATTGTTTCACTCCTGGCACCGGCGGCAGGCAACATGGCACATTTGGCGGGATCTTGCAGTACCCTCAGATGCTGTGGGAACCCTGGTTAAGAATCACTAACTCTAGGCTGTTTGACTCCTTATCTTTGCTGTTAACTGCACTCGTCAACTGTTAGCTGATCCTATTTATTAAGACTGAATTAAAAAAAAGGCACTGAATACTTCAGCCTTCTCTACATCATCAACTAGATTGCCTTCTGCATTCTGTAAGGAACCCACAGTTTCCTTGGTCTTCCTCTTATTCTTGACATACTTGTAGAATCCCTTTGTATTGCCTGCTGTCCCTTGCCAGTTTATTTCAAATTATGCCATGGCCCTCCTAATTTTCTTCTTGCATGCCCATGCAATACCCTTATACTTTTCCCTAGGGGATCCTGCCCAACATTTTCTGAGTTTTTAAAGTCTGCTTTTCTAAAGTCCAATGTCTTTATTCTGCTGCTTTTCTTCCTTCCTCCCCTTAAGATCTTGAACTCTATCATTTTGTGGTCACTGTCATCCAAGTTACCATCCACCTTCACATTCTCAACTAACTTATAGTATTAGCATGAACCAGTGACAAAACTGGACTGGACCACTACGCAAGGTCTTACTCACTAATGGAGAATATAATGGTTATTTCCAAAGGGCATCTAGCCAAGTTATTTCTTTTTATTAAAGTGACAATGCTATTAGCTGTAGTTTATTAATCCACTATCCAATGCCTTTATGACATTTAATGAATTCAGAAAAAGTTGGCAGCAAGTCAGGTGTAAACCCCTCTATATTTAGTGCTCTATGAACTGTAGCTCAAAAGCAGACAACCTAAGCCAGGTTACATTACTGTTAAAAACCTAATAATGCAACATAACCCACCTCTGCTTCTCTTTTTTCTCCTTGTGCCTTTCAAAATCACGTCCTCTTTCTTTTCCCTCTCTTGTTTTTTCTTCTAAGCGCTCTTTTGCTTTATGTTTTTCTTTATGTTTCTTTCCCAGGGGAGCTTCCTCTTGGACTGGAGGGGGAGGACTGGGAGTACGAGGCCCTTTCTTTTTACTTTGGTTGTTTTTTGAACTCCTAAATATAAATAACCAGAAAATAATATTTGAAAGAGTAATGAGTATTTTATTTCATGATTTAATTAGTACTGTTGCTACTGAAATTATAGGGCAAAGTGCTCTGTAGCTTTTAGGGCAGACCTCTCTAGGCCATTAGCAGACACTGGCATCTATAACTGAACTTAACTGAATTGTAAATTCAAAAAAAGAAAATTCATGTCAAGTTTTCCTTTGAGGTACTGCATGGCCACTTCAATTTATAACCCTTATTTCTGAGTCAGGCTTGCAACATCTGGAACTGTTCCCAAAATACAATGCCCTTGTAAGCCTGCATGCATCAAAAGGCAAAACATTTATTTTACAGTCTGCCTGCTTAAACTCAAATTCTAAAATTTAATATACCAGTCACCCACACAAAATGAACTGCAGGATCAGTGCTTTGGATTTTAAGCAATTTGGACTAACCACCTCTCATTCTAAAGCAGCAACAATACTTTTGAGTGTGTTATGAACTAACATTTCTATTACTTCCACTGTTCGTTACAAGAAAATAAAACCTGTACCTTTACACTGATATGTATTTTTCATACAACTAAGTCATAAATATAAATAGCAGCAGCCAGATGACACTGCATAGACACCAGCAATTTTTTAAACTTCTTTTGCAGAGTAAATAAAATATTTTGCCTCATCTATGCAGAACTTGCCACAAAGAAAGGGTCTGGCAAATACAGGTATCTGTGCTTGTAGTGGGGTTGTAATTTTCTTTACATCTAATGGAGCCAAAAATTGATTCAGAAGTTCTGAAGTCAGCAAAGTCTTAAGACAAGTCTTAGCTGATTGATTTTAGTGGCAAGAAGCCCAGTTGTAACAGCCTATGATTTTTGCCTAATATTATCACCTATCTTTTCTCCTTTCCCCAGTCCAGTAACTCTACAGGGTGCTCCTAGAATCTAGAATATCAAACAGTATTTTCCTAGCTAGCAATATGCAGTTACAACAGAACACCTGACTAGCCAAATTTAAGAACGTTACTTCTGGTTAGGATGAACTCACATTTAACAGCTATTTAACATCCTCTAGTGCAATTTTATTTTTACTTATTTAGATTTCTCTAGCTCCTCTCAGCCTCCACACCTGTTCTGATGTAAAGTATAACGTTCAATGCAAAAATCTAAACATTATTATTACATTAATTAACAGGCACCTATATGTACTGACATGCCCCAAAGATTATGTCTGGCAAGAAGTTACAGTTTAGACACTGACAGGTATGCAAAGTCAGACAATCCCCATCTAAAAAAACAATGAAAAAACTTATACCCAACTAATTAGAACATGAGATGCTTCATGATGAATGAATAGGTCAACGTGAAACATCCTCTTCCGTATATGCCTGCATACTGACCTCTGCTGGTCCAAAAGTGGTGAAGACACTGTAGAAGCCTTCTTCTCTTTCTTACTTGCTGAAGAGGAAGATTTGGGACTAGATCTTCGCTTTGGAGATTTACTAGACTTTCTTGGTGAAGGTGATGGTGATAATTTAGATCTAACCACCTCTGGAGAAATCTTGAGAGAAAGGAAAAAAGTAGTCTCAACTGCAATTATAATCTTAGTCTTGATCCTCAAAGACCTCATCTGATGCTCACATGCATCCTGAACAAGAAATGAACGCTAGCCATCATCCAAACTTTAGATTATGATAACCAATTACCTCACCTTAGACATACCAACCATATATTTTTTCCAAAATAATATATCTTAGTATTATAATGTCTCTAAGTGATGTGATGCGTAAAAATGCTGTGCTTAAATGAATGAATGATATAAAATGAAATTAACTGATGCTCAAGCCTGCTACAATTCAGATTCTTACAAAGTTATCACTTATCCTGAAAAAAATCACACAAGATTAACTTACAGCTCAAATTCTCAGTCTTCTGGCTTCTCCACCCATAACACACAGACTTCAAACCAGCACACACGTTCCTCTTACGAGCTACCTACCAAGTTTATACTTAGAAGAAGCATGAACAATGTGAATAGTAAAGGCATGAGGAGGGAGGGAAAGCAGTGGAAATCAAGACTTCAAGCCTGACAAGTGATTTTGAGACAGAGCATATAACAATGTAGTTCCTTCTTTCCTATTTGTCTCCTTCCCTACATACAGAAAAAAAGTCAGCTGGAGTACTGTCCTGATTCCAAAGTCATAAACAAGAATACTTCTTTATCACCTGATTCATAGTAGCATACAGAGGTTCCAAACATGCATGAAATAATTAGGGGGCCATGAAATGGCTGTTGGCAAGCCACAAGAATGTGTTCCTCTGCAAAATACAAACCTCTTTCTTAATGACTATTTCCTCTCGCTTCTCCATGTTTTCCTGTTCCAGCTTCATTAGTTCTCTTTGAATCTTTTGGCGCTTCATTTCCAAAGACAACTCATGATCATAATCGTAGTTAACATCTCCATTATCAGAGTCTTTATTAAAAAAATGTGATAGGCAATATATGAAATAAGTAGTCTTAAACGGGTATACTTAACACAAGACATGTAGGTTAGCTATTTAACAAGCAAACATACATATAGGGACCTCAACAAGCCAAAGTCTGATCTCTGGTATAAGTGGTGGAAATCTGGAATAACTTGAATAACATCATGTAACTAGAATATCTGATTTATAATACCCTTATCTTGGTTGCACAAAAATAAGATTTTTTTGGTGGCAGATTTACATAAGGTAAGAAGGGAGAAAGCAAATAGGAAACTATTTTTCCTCTTGTTTACTTTCTAGTCACTAAACCACTAAAAGAAACTGAAATCATAAAAACCAGAATGTTCAATTTCAGCAAACTCCAGCACAATATCAATGAGTTCTCTTTGATGAGGATATTGATTTTGCTCAGTGGAAATATTTCAGTGATTCAGACTTATTTGGAGGTTAATTGTAAAGAAATGTGGTTTTTATCCTTGTTTCTTTATTATATAAATTAATTATATACTAAAATGTACTTGAAGAATACTGGATTTGTTTGTTTTTACTTTATAAAGTCTTATTTCTTCTTGATTTTTATATTAGAAATCCAAGTATAATCTCCTCAGTCTTACTTGGCAGCTTACACTTGGAAGACAATAAGTATAACATCATTGCCACTATGAAAGTGAAAGCTTATTGAAGAGGGAACCATTTTTTCCTCTGTTTAAAAGTATTTTTATTTGATTTTCATTTGTTTAACATGCTAACATTTACATTCATAATAGCACCATGGAATACAATACTTTCTCCATATCATAGTCAGTTAGCATTACAGTTCAAAGAGCTTCATAGCTCCTTTGGCTGAAAGACTGTGAGTACAGGTAAGATGTAGAATGTGTAATCACACAGCAAATCAGTGTTATATTGGGTTCATCAGATCACCATTTAAAAATATTTTCATATCATTTTATAATGCAGATTGTGTTTAACAGTGACGTAACTAAGAATGCTCTAAGAATATTACCGCACGGTCTGAGTATGTTCCAATAATATATTTAAAACATGACTAGCATTTGGCAATTATAGTTTATTCTTACTAATCCTCTCCTTGTACGTAAGAATTTCTTTAACATTCTATTCAAATACGGTGCGTAAGAAACTGCTGAACACCATATTTACTCGCATACCATGCTCGCCTTTTCCCCAACAATTAGGCTTCCAAAATTAGGGTGCATGTCTTAATTGAGGAGGCTGTTTTTTCTGCCCAGAATAAAAGCATGGAGACACTGCAAAATGGCTACTGCTTTTTTTTTTTTTTTTACTTTCCTAATCTCCAGCTCCTGTGTGGAAGGAGGGGGCAGATTTCAGCAGGGTAGATCTGGGGCAGGTACAACGATAACCTCACTTGGATGCCTGCTGCAGGCAGCAGCAACTGTGGTATTACTATTTAGATAGCACAGTGGAAGTCGATTGCTTTTATGGCTCAGATAAACTACTTGATCCCTCCTAATCACTACTCACTCAATAGGTGTTAATGGCCTCATCTACTTTTTTAATAGTCTTGATTTTTCACTAATCAGGCTACCCTTTCTTTGTCAATTTTGCTGTCTCTCTCATCCTACTTCGCAGGCCCGCAGGCTGTTTTTAGCTCTTTTCAAAATCTCAGATCCATCCACAAAGTCCAGTCTTCAGCAGCAGCTACAATCTGTTTTTGACTGAGCAGGGAAGGGAGGGTGAGGAAGCTGAAGATTAAGGTTTGTCCCTGCTCTGTGTAGCCAAAACTGTGGAAAAGTATTTTTTTCTTCATGGTGCCCTTCAAAAAACAAGGTGCATGTCTTGTCTGAGTGCATGTGGCATGAGAGAAAATAAAGTAATGTTAACAAATAAAAGAAATGTGAGCACATTTTAAAGAAGTAAATAAGATACCTGCACAATGAAACTCTTGCAGTGAAGTCATACCCTGT
Source organism: Alligator sinensis (assembly GCF_000455745.1). Classification (NCBI taxonomy): domain Eukaryota; kingdom Metazoa; phylum Chordata; order Crocodylia; family Alligatoridae; genus Alligator; species Alligator sinensis. Next base: position 498,009 of record NW_005842599.1, on the reverse strand, counting down.
GTAGTATTAAAATTATGTCCAATTCTGCTCTACTACAGATAATTTCATTCCACCTGAATTCACTATAAGTTCCATTGTTCCCTGTTGCCCTGCCTCCCCCCCGCCCCCGATTGTTTGAAATCTGTCACTTGGGTCAGGGACAGCAGGTTTGCTTTTTTTTTTTTTTTTTTTTTTATATAATACAAGAAACTTTATAAATCTTTTAATTAAATGATCACTGCATTTGCCTGCTTACTCAGAACTGGCTTCAGGATGTATTATTTCAAACATCAATTGTCTATGTTGTTATAAAATAATGTTAAGGATTCCTAGAAGGTAAGAAATTTCTTTGCTTTAATTCTGCATGAAATTATTTTAAACTACAAAATTAGTTTAAAATATGTATTAACGCACTTGATCTTAGCCAAAAGGCCGAGAAGCAAATTCTCAAATCAGAAATGCATAGTAGGTGATCACTATCGAGACAAACTCCCAATCGATTGAACACTCTGCCACAGCAGTACATGAAACATGCCAACAGTTCTATATTTTATCACTTCAAAACCATTTTTAGCAGAAGAATGATTAAATCCATATTGGAGTAAATTTTCATCAATAGTTTTAACACAATTTACATACTAGAAACATATGCTCACTAATGCCCTGTAACTATCTCCATCGACAGATTTAAAATTAATAGAGTTCAAAAAACCTCTCTAGCAGAAGGACTCTCTTTACTCTGTACAATGCCTATGGAATGGAGCCCTAATCCATGATAAGAGCTCATGCAATGGTAACAAAATCATCATCATTGCTACTATAAGAATTACGCCAGAATAGCGATCTCATTATCATGCAGACATCACACAACTTCACAGTAAGTCAAGTCACCTGTAATGCTAACAAGAGGAAATAGAAAAATTATGAAAGAAAAAAAAGTGTCCAAATCGATTTATGCAGTTAAAAGAAAGACACACTAGCATCTTAGACATCAAAATCCTTTTATGAGCACAGAATAGATAGTAGTAGTAGTAATGAAAACATCCATTTATCATCTTGCTACTGGGCTTCAATGCGACTTCAAGGTAAAGGCAAAGGTAAATGCATTTTTATATTTCCTGAGTTATGTCCTTGTGAATAAGATGGAAGTAAAAATTACTCCAAAATCTGATTTTTTACTTTAAATTCATTTACTGATCAGCTCTTAACAACTGATGCAATTTAGATTCAAAGAAACAACTTGGGATTTGAAAGGTTCTGCCAACCAGGAAGTGGCAACAGACCTATCTCCTTTTGTTTACTGTACAAATGAAATAATTTTATGACTACAGTCTTGTTCTATAAGATGCAGAACAGATTTTCTGACAGAATACAAAACAAGAAAAAGTCAGTGGTTACATTGTATTACTTGATCCGATTTGGACTGTTGTGTTCCTTTCTCCCGCACAGATACATGCCTCAGTATTTCACAGTTATCTGTGAGTGGCTACTACATGAATGTATTGTTTAGGAAAGTGAACTTTAAAATGCTCAACTTTCCATAAACTGATAATCTGGTAGTACGTGGAACACTGTAATAGAGTAAGAGGAGTCTTTATTGCGTTCCACTTACCTTCTCTATTTGTTTCCCAGTCTCCATTTTCCTCTTCACTTTCTGGAGTCCTTTCCTTGGTAATTTTGATGTCTTCCTTCTCTCTATGCCTTCCTCTTGAAGATTCTTTCTGCACAGAGGGGAAAAAAACCCGCACACTAAATCAGAGCAACAACCTTTTAAAAGAGAAGCCCAAGGTAGATAAAATTTATTTATTTTGCACTTTCTAAAAAATGCTGTAGAAATATATTTCTTTAATATGAAAAGTAAATATGTTCCGAGTTATCTAGAAATTCTATTGGGAATTTTTTTAGTATTATTTGATAGAATTAGTATGCAAGGCAGATGAAAGGTTTATAAGAAGGTAAAATAGAGACTTGAAGACAGGGCAAGAATCAGCTGACAAGCATGTGTTAAAGAGCAGTGTTTACAGCAAATTTCTGAAAGTATGCATCAGGTTTAAACCAGATTTAATATATTTAAAGCAGGTAGAGAATAGGCACTGCAACTGGAAGCGAGAATGGTTTTATGTAATTTAGCTTCTGAGGTCCCAACTGTAATGGGTGCATGCCTAACAGGGCTGTGTGAAGCTTCAGTCGCTAATTCAATTCGGCAGAGATTCAGCCCGATTCGGTGGCTGAATCTGAATCGAAAGCGAATCAAGAGACCCTTTATTCTCTCTGAATCGAATCGGAACCCTCAGAATTGATTCGGAGAGATTCGGAAAGATTCGATGATTTGGACATAGACACAGCTTTAAATGTTTTTTCTACATACCTCAGGGTACCAGGTGGCTTGTGAATGCTGAGATGGTGGGGCAGATGGAGCCATGGGAGCATGAGGGGATCCCCAGCACGCTTGGCAGTGGACCCGGAAGTGGACCACAAGCATTTCTGGTCCACTTCTGGGTCTGCCAGGAAGCACGCAGGGGACCCTCCACCTCCCCCCCGCACCTCGACGACTGAGGCCTCCTGGGTCTGGGGGGGCACCTGGGGTCCCCCTGCGGCTGATGGCCAAATGGCTGATTCTCTGAATCAGCATCAAATCTTCAGATTCGGATTTGGCCGAATGGAATTGGGACAGTGATCTGAATCCAAATCCAAATCGAATACAGCCCGTTTCACACTCCAATAATGCCTAACTTTATCTGATAATGGAAATCAAAGTATCAAAAAGCCTCATGTGGAGGAGGGCTTGGGGAGAACTCAAAGCTACACAATAGCATCTAGATTTATTGACAGCTTTACACTTGAAATATATATTTTATAACTAAATTAATTGCTGTCAGCCACAGAGTCCTTATTTTGCAGAGGGGGCAGATGACCCTATGGAACCACAAAGAAACCAGTATATTCTCATCACAGGAAATAAGGTTGCCACAGGCAGCTTGCTCATCTGCTGCTCTCCTCCCTGCACTAACTCCAAGTAGCGCAGCTTAGTAGTTGATGCAGTGAAGCTAAAAACATAACTATCTGCTACGAAAACCACCGGTGTTCAAATTGCACAAATTTCTACAGTGTCTTGCTTTTTACATTAGCAACTTTAAAACAGTGTCTTACCATCACTTAAGATTTTAATGTTTTTTAACTAAAAAGTTAAATGCACTTATGAACACATTGCAAAATGCCTCCTTGTTACTGCAAACAAACAAATAATGAAGTACATTTATTTCAAGGCACAACTAAGGTCACTAAACTTTGGTACATTACAGTAAAATCTTCAGTAACCGGCATGCTGGCTTGTAAGGAAAAGTGAAAATGGAAGTGCCCACTGTGGCACTTCCAGTTTCTCCGAGCACCCATGGCCTGGGCAAAGCAGCCTGTGCTGCCGAGCCCACATGGCCCGGGGGCATAACAGGCTGCGCAGGGCCCGCCTCCCTGTCCCGTGGGGCCTGCAGAGCCCGCGGGAGGGGCGGCAATGCTGCGGGAGGGGCGGCGACGCCCTGGACATGGCAGGAGAAGCGGCAGCCCAAACAGGTAAGGATGCCTGTTCGGGGCTGCTCAATTGACCAGAATATTTTGTTATCTAGCATCCCTCATGCCTTGGGGATGCCAGATAACAAAGCTTTTACTGTATTTAAAATGTAAGTAGAATTGCCCATTTTCAAACGCTTAGGCCCCAGGCACACATTCATTTAAAGGCAAGACAGGATCTAGTTCCTGATCCCAACAGTTGCGTTTTCTTCCATGCCACAAGTGCATGGCAGGAGGCACATTTTGAGATCAGAAATCTCAACCACACCCCTTCCATTTGCTAGTGCAGGGGGAAGTCTGGGATCATGACCAACTTGTCCCTGTACTACCCAAAAGACAGTGAAAGGGCCAACAGTTAAAAAGTTTAAAATATTTATCCTCTAGAATGAATGTTTTATTGGTTTAAATGCATTAAGTAATTTAGTTATAATAAAGTTTTCAGGTGCACAATGGATTGTTAGCTAAGAATTTAGCTGCCTGTACATCTGAGTACAATTCGTAGCCTGATGCTGAAGTTAACTGAAGTCACTGCTTAAACAGAAAGAGCACTAGATTTTATGGACCCAATTCCATAAAAGTATGGCGTATATTTAAGATAGTTAACAGGACATAAAAGAGCTCTGCCATCACCAAGAGAGATCAGCATTTCACAGAGTTGTGGTTCCAATGGCCTCATGCATACTTAAGTCAATTTCTTTCTCAAATCAACGAAGTTTGACAAAGTACTAGAAGTCTGACCCTAGTAAGTAAAACGGACTTCCAGTGAGAAGTTTCACTAACCTGCTAACCCAAACAGGGAAAACGTTCACAGTATTCCTGTATTCTGCAATTTTTGAGAAGTTGTATTATCTAGAGAAGCAACGAGCTAACATTACACATGTAAAGACCAATATGTATATGGAGTTCTAACACACAGAATGTCTAGAATCTAGAACAATCAAGCCACTGCCTATTGTAACAAGTATCCTCTGGACAAACCTGGTACTACTTAAAACTCCGAATATTCTTTAAACTTCAAAAAACTATGCAAATACTCACTCATGCCCAAAGCTCCAGTGTAAGATAAGCAGATATTGACCACTTTTTATAGAGAAGATGATGGAAAACAGAAAAGCTTAGCGACTTTCTGTAGACCAACAAATTAATATAACCCTTGGATTAGAACTGAGGTGCTTTATTTCTTCACCACTTGTTCACTTAAACTATGCTCCATACCAATCACATGGTAACTCCAGCTGGGAACGTTTGGTAATCTGTATTATCACCAGGAATCTCGATTTTCCATTTGCTGCAGAAAAACATGGATTTTCTCCTTTAAAGGAGAACACATGGAAAAACAGTTTTCCCTTTGCAGGTTGGCAGACTTGGGATTGGGGGGAGCAGGAAGGTGAAGATCAGAAGCAGGGGGTGCCATGTGCTTGCGCATGCGCACCATGCACATGGCAGCCACGCAGTGTGATGGAGAGCAGCTCTTGCAACTCTCCACAAGTAAGTCTATGGGAGGGCATAGATGAGGCATGGGGATGCAGATGCAATGGGTTACAGGGGACGGGCATGTCCTCACCCCCAGATGTGTGTGCCCACAGTAGCCATGGGGCTGCAGCCTAGCTGAACTGGCATAAACAGGAGTTGCCTCCACGGCTCAGCAGGCGGGACCAGGTGCGGGAGAGTGGAATATAGCGGTGAGGCTCATTGCTGCCACCACTGGGACCCCAGCATCAACGCAAGGAATAACAGACGAATGGGGGTTTCACCGACTTCACCTCCTCCCATCACCAGCCGCTCACGCGATGGGCCACAGTTCTATGCCACAGCTGTGGCCCAGGTGCCGCTCCTGTGCTCAGTCCACCCATGCTGCTCCCCACTCCACCACTGGTAACGGCAGGAGCAGGGGAGGGCAGCGCAGTGCCCCTTCCCCCCATCAGTTACTTTTCACACTACTGGCGGCACAGGGTTCTCGACACCGGCAATGAATCTCGCTGTCCCACTCCCCCCTCCTACACAAGGCTCCACCTGCCAGGCCACAGAGGCCCCCAAGAGAAGGGCAGCAGGGTGGGGAGCCCCGAGTCCCACAGCAGGCACCCTGCAACCTCCCTCTACTCCCCATAGGCTCCATTCCAGCTGTGTCACTGTGGGCAGGGGTGAGGGCTAGGCTCCGCATTCCTCCCTCCGCTCCAGCCCCAGCTGCTGCCGCCACACACATGGCAGCCACGGTTTGCATGCTGCTGTGCCGGCTGCGGCTGGCGCCCACAAGACGAAGAACAGGGAGTGGGTAGGATGCAATGGCCAGATCCCATAGCCCTGGCAGGTGGGGGCCCCCTCTAGCAAGGCTAGTGGGGTCAGTAGGCTGCAGGTTAGGAGTGAGAGACCCTGGCGGGAACAGGGGTGCTGCGGATTGTTGAGTTTGGGGCACCGGCAAGGACTGGGGTGGTGGGGGGAATATGCGTTGGAAGTGAGGTGCACTGGCAGGACTAGCGGGGCTGGGGCTCGGGAGTGAGGGAGAACGGCATGGGCAAGGTACAGGCATATCTAGGCTGCTCAGTGCCAGAAAGCCGAGGGGAGAGGGAACAATATCCACAGCTGCTCACCAGGACACAGGTCTATAAAGGCGACAGGGACAGCTCTGATTTTTCATGATAAAAAAAACAAAATCAAATGCCAAAGTACATAGGTATTTAGAATTTATTTTATTATACTAATTGAGGTACTGGTAGGTTTCCAAATCATTTTAAAATTGTAAGTATATCAATAAAGCAGTGTGTTCAACCGATATATATAGATAAAGATATATATATCTATATCTATCTATTAGGGCTGTACGAAGCTTTAGTCGCTGGTTCAATTCAGTGAAGATTTGGCCCGATTCAGCGGCCAAATCTCTGAATTGAATCAGGAGACCCTTTGATCTCTCTGAATCCAATCGGAACCCTCTGAATTGATTCAGAGAGATTTGACGATTTGGACATAGATGCAGCTTTAAATGTTTTTTCTACATACCTCAAGGTATCAGGAGGCTCATTATTGCTGAGATGGTGGGGAAGATGGAGCATCCCACAGGAGCACGGGTAGGGTCCCCAGTGCGCTCAGCAGTGGACTTGAAAGTGGACCAGAAGAACTTCTGGTGCACTTCTGGGTCTGCTGTGGAGCACCCCCCTCCCCCCCACCCGGCAACTGGTGCCTCCTGGGTCCTCCTGCAGTCGATTGCTGAGCCAGGGGGGCGCGGGCCCCGCGCACTTGGTGGTGGACCCAGAAGTGGACCACAAGTACTTCCAATCCACTTCTGGGTCTGCCACGGAGCATGCAGGGGGGGCCCAAACTGCGCTGCTGTGGGACGTTTTATCTGCCCCACCATCTCAGCGTTCACAAGCCACCTGGTACCTTGAGGTATATAGATATGAGTGGTGTTTTATTTTAAGCATGGAAAAGTACGGATTTGGGGCTTTTAGATCAGAGAATTTTGGAATTCTTTTAAACAGAGAAAACCAGGAAACTTGAAGATCACATGCTGTCATCCGTTCCCTTCTCACAGTCAGTGAAATACCAGAGTGACAGACAGCTTCAGAATATGAAATACATGCACATTCCTTTAGAATCGAGTTTCTAAGCGTATGCTTAAATACCTTCTCTTACAGTTAACTGTGTGTGGTCTTTAATCATGGGAAAACCCTTCAACTTTGCCCCTTAGCCACAAACATTCTTCATAAGTTACTGTGAAATATATTCCAATGTCAAGCTTTGCAAGGAATTCATCTTCTCATGATACAGTTGAACTACTTTTTCCATGCAAGTATATAATCTAACTTAGACAGGTACAGCAGAAATCTTGCCCTCTTATTTGTAAACTATTTTGTAGATTTACAGCATTAGGGTAATATCACAAACAAACAAAAATCCATGAACACAAGAAGAGCCATAATAAATCAGAGCAAATGTCAACATAGTCGGGAATGATCTCTTGTAGTGGACAGTACTAGATGAGAATGTAAACTCAAGAAACCCCAAAATGGACAATTAAGGAACAATCTGTTCACATCAGAAGTTTCTTTCTAAATCCAGGCATTTACTCATTATCTTATATCATGAAGCATAAAAATATATATTCCTCCCAGAAATGTTTTATACTATCTAATGCAGCTGTCTAATCCTTTTATGAAGCCTACTAAGTTCTCAGAATGTATCTTGTGGCAATGAGTTCCAGACTTTAGTTATGTGATGTAAGAAATACTTCTCTTTATTATTTATAAATTTGTTGCCTTTAAGTTTCATTTGGTGACCCCATCTATTACGTTAAAGAAAACAGGAGCATCTTATATTTCCTACTATGCATTATATACCTCTCATGTCTCCTTTTATTTGTCTCCTCTTCAAAACAGTCCAATAATCACCTCCTTGTCCTCCACTAGACACCTTCATCTTCTATTGTATCTTCTTTCAGATGGGATGACCATAATCAGGGTTTGAGATAAGACTGGACCATCAATTTATGTAATGACAAATTTTATTATCCTCTATTCCATTTTATACATTTTGTGGTTGCCACTGCACTTTGAACAATGTTTTCATTGAGCTGTCCACAATAACTGCTGTGATTTTCTCCTGAGTACTTAAGAGTTACTTTAAAACCCAGTAATGAGAATGAATCGTTTACAATTATTCCTTCACTCTGCATTACCTTGTATTTGTCAACAGTGAGTTTCTTCTGTCTTGCTTTTATAGGTCCATATGGAGTTCCTCCAAATATTCCCTACTCTTGATTGGGCAAATATTTTTATATCCTTTGTAAAATTGGCCATCCAAATTTCAAACTTTTCTCCAGATTCTCAATATACAAATTAATTGTAGCCCAGTCTTGGAATGAACCAGTGGGTTAGACTTTTTAACCTTTTGTCACATGGAAAATGAACCATTTATTCATTGCTTGTTCGCTTGGGCAGCTTCTAATTTCACAATTCTAAATTCTACCGTTCTATTTTACCACCTTTCAACTTTAGACTGCTCAGACTCTGAACCCTTTTGTTTCAAATGAGGCTACTTATATGTCAAACAAGTTTCATTAAGTCCCTATCTTTGTGGAAGAGTTTCAATTCCAACAGAACACAAAAGAACAATTTTCACTTAACTGCGTTATGCTCATTTCTCCGCCATGTATCATATTCCAAGAAGTGCTTAAGTCTCTCACTACCTATTTTAAATTAATGCTTACTGATACAATTCTCATGTTAATCCCAAATGCTACTCCCTCCAATCCTGAAATATAATAGCTGTTTTAATGACAGGGTGCTTATTTCTGTCAGCAACTCAGCCACTTTATTCTTCAGTTTTTTCAGAACGCTTGGCTGTATACCATCTGGTCGTGGTGACCTGCTGCCCTTTTTCAACTCGTTCCAGAACCTGCTCTTTTTGACACACCACTCTGTCTATGTCTCATCTTCATTAACTGAAAAGCATAGATATTTCCCCACCATCATTTGTGCTGGAGACTGATGCAGAGGAATTATTTCAATTCTTGGCAAAACCCTTATTCTTCTTAATAGCTTCTCCTACTCTCTGTTATTCAGCAGACCCAACAATTATCTTGCACAACTCTTATTTCTGACACACTTTTTATTTTTTATATTTCTTTAGTTACTACATTAACAGAAGGTTATGAATACGTTTTAAGATCTCAGAATTAAAAAGACCAAATTAATGTTCACTCATGAAAAAAGGAATCATAATTTTTAATAATAGGGAAAAAACCCACACATTCCCACTCTCTCTGTTTTCAAGAGCAGCTGAAATATTTTGATCAAATGTAAGAATATTCAAGTAAAAGACTGAAAGCCTGGAAAACTGCAGCAAGTTAGGAACAACTGAAAACACAAATTAGAATGGAAACTACTATGCAACTTTAATGGTAGTAATTGTCAACAATTCCCTTGTTACTTCTCAAGCAAATTCCCACTTACATGCAGCAAGTAGGAAATAACTGAGGAAAGACTGCTATGAATACCTGCAGAAGCAAACCCCCCCTCTTAAAAAAAAATCTTCTAGCAGATCTGAGGATAAAGATAGTCTGAAAAGGAGTGACCCAAGAATAAATGGATGAGGCAGTTGCACAACTGCAGAGAAGTCTTATCAATCCTGTCTCTATTCATTAGTAATGTCAATGGAGAAGGTGAAACATTTTACTGAGGGGGGAGGGGAAGTGATGGGCAAAGGGAGGAAAGGAGAGTTTTGACTAGGGAAGAAAAGAGAATTTCAACTATGGAATTTGCTACAAAGGGAGAAAAATGATGAGCTAAGGGTGTATGAATTAATAGGAGCTTATGAAGAAAGGTATTCGGGATTAACAAAATGGAACTCGGGATGAGGTGCAAGTAAATGATGGGCTGGAATAAGTGTAAATAAGGCTGGGTGGTTTGCGCACTTCACTTAGGGTACATGACTAGCAGATTTTTGCCTCAGTTGGCATATTTAAGAACATCAAAAAGTAATAGTGTATATCAAGTAGCTGCCACGCTTCATCCCACAGGCTGCTATATTATGTAACATGTATGTTGAACTTGTAAAGAGATTTGGGAACCTGAGAGGGAAAAACTGCCATATAATTGCAAAATCATTAAAATACTTTAACGCAATTAAAAGTTAAGAATTTTTAATAAATTTTGTATTACATTATACAAAATGTTTTCTGTATTTAACATTCAATGTTAATTTAAAAGTCGCCATGACCAAGTTTTTAAGACATGCTGCCTGACTGCTACTGAAGGAGTCTGGAGTTTCTGTGAACTCCAATCTTACCCTAACAGGAGAAGACGATTCCTCTGTATTTCGTTTCTGTGGCTCAGTTTCAACCTCTTGACGTTTGTTCTTCATTCTTTCCCGAAGATCCCCAGTGGGCCTTTCTGGTGACCTGCATAATGTAGAAATATAATATAGCCATTTCTATCATATTTATCTCTCTTTTTAAAAAGAATAATAATATTCCTTCAATGATTTTTGCATGGATCGTTATTAAAAAATCTAAGTTCTCCACCAAAGCAGAATACAAGCTAATGAAATCTAGTGAGTACAATAATGCTAAACTGTCTTTAAATTTAAAAAGTTGTACTAGTTTCCAAGCAGTCAAGGAAAACTGCTTCTAGGGGGAAAAAATTAGTTGGCACAATACTGCTTTACTAGACCAACTAATCTTATGTAGGACATTCTTGAATAGGGACAGTATAGCTAACAAGTCAAAAGTGCAGCACTATTTCAGATCAGTGTTTAAAGTCCCAGCCAAGCGGTTTCCATTCATGTCTGCCTTCCCCTAATGTAATAACCACTCATGACCCCATTACACCCTTCTTACCCTAGCACCATCTATATTCAAAGTTGCACTGGTCAAATAAAGCTGTAACTTCTGTTTAACTAGGCTAAAACCTTGCGTGGACACATTAAGAGCATCCACACATGATTCTGCATTGGCTTTAACTAAATCTAAATTCGTCTGAACAAAGATTTAAAAGTTATACCAATGCATCAGTGAATATAAGTCAGGGCTCTGATCTGAGGTCATACTCATGCAAAATTTCAAAGTTCCCATGGTCTTGGCCATACTCTTAAAAAGGAAAGCTATAGCAAATGTAGGTATCAGCAACCCTCCCACTAAGGCTTAGTCTGCACCAAAGGTGTCAAGATAAGCTGGCCCTGTGGACAAGGTAAGGGTCACTGGGCTGATCTACAGGTTAGATCAGAATCAATCCCTGTACCACGAGCAGCGTCCACTGCACCACGTTCAGCTGCATGCAGCACATCCGCACCACTCCCCAACTGCATGGGCTTGTGCTGCATGCAGGTTAGATCCAGTGCTGCATGCAGTGCCTTGCTGGGCCAGTCCTGCATGCTGGCTCCCCCCGCCCAGTCCAGACCAGACTGGCCCTGAAACCAGGGTGCAGGGCCAATCTAATAGGGCCCCACATGCTGCCCGTGCTCTTCTAGACAGACCCCGTTCATGCAGAGCCAGGTCCGGCCCACATACCACATGCAGAGTGAGCCCTGGAACTAGTGCATGCTGAATGCAGTGCAGGGCTGGACTGGTTGCATGTGCTAGACATGGCAAAAGGGGCCAGCACAGGGCATGTGCTGCATGCAGCGCCCTGCATACTCGTTTAATTTTAACCAGCTCCGAAGCCAGTGCACAGCGTTGGTCCGGTGCAGGCACAGCATACAGCACGGACCCCAGACCAAACCTCCTCTGCCATATGCAGTACATGCCCTCAGTCCAGTCCCTGGCACCACATGCAGCATGCATGGCTGGGGCAAAGATGTGCCTCAAGCAGTACAGTGAGGTCAGTCCAGAAAAACATGGACCAGCTTATATAGCTCCCCAAGGTCAATCCAGTCTGCCAGCTGTATGTTTGACACCTCTGGGCTCCACACGTGTTATACTCATACAAATTATAATGAACAGCAGCATGGATCTGTTCAATGACACGGTTATAGTAGTACAAACCAGCATGCACTTAGGTATACTGGGATGAAAAGGACCTTAGATCTTTAACATAATAGTAATAATGTAATATATAATTAGGAACCTATCTAAATCGCCATTTTGTGGATTTTGCGGAAACCGCAAAAAAGTGTTGTCCACAACTGCTAGGAAATCCAGCATTGGCTGCGATTTCCCACAAAACCAACCAAAAAAAAGCAGTAGTGACACAGAACGAGTGAAGGCGCCCTCTGTCAATCAATGGCAAGGGGTGAGCCTGCCAGGGCTCCTCCACCAATCAGCAGCAAGAGGAGGAGCCACTGAAATGCCCACAAAAAATTAGCTCTGCATGCCACAAGTGGGCCGCACAAAAGCCTTTACCTCACTGTAACTTAGGTAAGCCCCTATATACAGTAGAGTATGGACAGACCACCAAGATACCACGAGATGAAAAAAGTGTGGGATTTAACCATGTTCAGCTGCTTTAGCCTGATATAAATTTAAAGCTAACCTGCAGTATTTTATCCTTAAATGAAAGAACGCTAAAATCAGATTAGCTTCCAGTTTCCACAGAGGAAAAGAAAGCATATGGGCAATTAGTATGGATCTGAGGCACGATAAATATATGCCCCTTTCTGTTTCTCAGTAAACTTTTCCATGCGTCTTTGCCCTGAAATACTCCTCCCTTTTTTAGGGGGAAAAAAACTAAACTAGTATTAGGCATCTTTACAACTGCATCCACAACAGAGGTGAGTAAGACTTCATCATAAAAGAATTGAAGCAAAATAACGTGTGCTTCAGATAAGTCCTTCAAGTACAAGTGCTGAAGAAGCTGCTGTTCAAAGCCTTTCAAGTCTAGACATAGTGTTGTTCTCAACAAACAAACTTATCTCAATACTAAGCACTGATCCTGTGGAGCTCCTGCTAATTCCAAACCACAAATTCCAAACATTTGTTTCTTCACCATTTTCGTTCAAGCTAAATAGAAAACACTGATTAGCTACTTGAGCCGGGTGAGAGGGGGGCGGGTTGCCCAAGATTTGAAATAATGAAACCTCCAGTTGCTTCAGGACATTGCTCGTTTTATACTGATTAATATTGCCTTTAGAAACAGCAAGTTCGAGTATTTCCATATTTTTCATTATTGTTTTCCCCATTCTAAAATGAGTCGAACTCTTTCCTTCTGGCTATCCCACATATACAAATATTTATGAAAAAACGGATCTGTTTCTCATTTTAAATCTTGCTCATTTGTTTCACTTCCTTTTTTTGCAATAACTTCCATAGTTAAAAATGTTAAATATGGTCATAATGTTCAGTCTTAAGAGAGGTCTAAGGAGAAACAAAGATGTACCCTCCTCATGCCTAAATATATATTTAATTCTCAATAAAGCACACCCATAGGATGCTGTAAGTCAGAGGAAGAGTATAACTTCTTAAATATATTGTCATTTACCCATATTTCAAAACAACACTGATCAACATAATTACCCGGCATAAGTCATCTTCAAAGTGGTCATACTTGCAGCTTTTTAATGGTTATGGTTTTGTGAAGCTATAGCTCAATTAAATATATTTTTAGTACTGAAAAATAATTCAGTAATGAATTACTTGAAATATCAAAACCATCTCTGAAATAGCTGTTCACAATCTCCACCCCCAAAAATAACTTCCTTTCAGCATTACAAAAAGTAGTAACTGAATATTCTTTATATGTATTTTATTTAAAAGTCAAATTTCTTCTGTTACCACCTCTCCTACACAAAAAAAGATCTTGAGTTATGGAACTGACAAATATAGAAAGCAAAAGGATTGCACATGATCTATAGATAATACTTTGACTGCAAAACACAGGTTAAGCATTATCAACAGGAGCTTTCCTGAGAATAAGACAGATTAGCAGAACTTGTTGAAAAGGCAGCTAACGTACTGTCCAGCCAAAGAAATAATACTCTACTTGTGTTTCTAGAATATGTAGCATTTCTCTAAGTTTTAGGAAAAGGAAGAGACACATTCCAAACACAATCTCTCAGTATACCATAGGTGAGGAGGGAAACTGGAAACTAGAAGCAGCTCAGTATAATTAGGAATTATTCAAAACTTTAAGATGAGGAAAAGAACAGGAAACAAGAAGCAGAACAAAGCATGATGGGACTGTTACTCCTTATATCTACAGGGGAAAAAGGCACTTGATGAAATGTCAGTAACCATCTCTCTAATAAAAAAACCCAATATAGAGGCAGTAGAAACCAATAAGCACATTTCACCACATTTATATGTAATTGTTCAGGAAGTCTTGCCTGTTTTAAAGTACTTTGGTTTTACATACAGAAAATAGCTTGGAAGATAATAGAAAAATTACTGGAAATTGCAATAGTTTATTTCTAGTGTACTGGAAGTTCACTGTCTTGAATGTTTTATCCCCCTCCCCCTTTAAAAATTGTTTATATATTGCAAGTAGTACATGGGGAAAACACCCCAAAACCTTAATATCTGCCTTACAGCACAAGTTAAAACATGAGATGCTGAGGTCTAAACTAAGTAACAATATGGCCAGATTGCAATTAGAAATGCAAGTTGTAGTATAAGGGATTCTTGCCTGTCTCAATGTCTATTTAAAAGGAATTCCTAAAGAAATATTCTATAGGAGGCCTTGTGTTTTCTGCAAGATACAGGAATCTTCCATATTTTAAACTTGACCTATACTACAGAATTTCACCATTTCACCGTTACAGCTAAGCATTATTTCCAGCAGCATTTTAGCTCATCAAGCAGCTTGGCTTGTATTAACCAGTGCAGTGTGACCACTAAGCATACCAACCACCTTTATCTTTACACTATGGCCTCAATCCCTGTAACATCAGGGACAGTTCCAGGAGCTTATGCTGCTGTGCATGTTTGATATCTGTCCACTGACTGACACATACAGTTGGTGTGTATATTATGATGAGATAATCTTGAGATCACTATAGGGGATGCATCAATTCTCAGTTTCATTTTAATACTAGTTGAGCTTGTCAGAATACATGCGTTTGTATTTGTTAACATTATATTGTATTTGGTTTCTTACAATGATTTGTTTTACTTTTTGCTTCCAGTAGCTTGATTAATGTGTGATAAGCATAGGCTCAAGGGTTCAAACAGTTGTATACAGTCACTACCAGAAAAGTCCAACAGGTGTTCCTACACCCCGATGACTCTTTATCTAAATTCTTATAAGATAACCCAAGATACAGAGGGAGGTCATTATTCTGGGCTAGCTGATGAAGCTAGATTGTCACCCTGTTCTTATTCCCTGATCCCATGCTATGAGGTGTACATGACATTTGGATGCTATGGAAGTACCAAACAACTGGCTCTTCAGTATACCATAAGCAGGTAGGAAGAAAGCTAGGATTCACTTTGGGATCATGGAGGAATGTTGACATAAGTCTTCTTACTACATCCCTTTTCTGTTGTCCCGCAGCACCTTCTGCCATCCCATCCTTCCCCCTCTCCCCCTGCCCCTCAAGTCTCAGCTATTTGGGAGATGAGGCTGTCTACTGAGGGCCAAGACCTTGATAATGTATAGGTAGTAATATACTGGTTTGTTATTAAATCTCAGTAGCAACTTAACACATGCATATTGGACCTATTCCATGCTGTGTAGTTCATGAACAGATCAAGATACATGGTGTGCAAGGGGGAGACGGGAGTGTTTAAGCTCAAATAACGTTTTACATTAAAAGAGTTTCTGAAGTCTAAATGAACCATCAGATGCCCTGTTTTCCTACTGTAGGAGGAAAGCCTTAATTGGGAAGAGTAAGAGCAAAGTTGACGTGAAAAAAAGGCTTCTTCTAGGCAGACATGGATCTGGAGGGGGAAGAAATGGTTGACAGCCTATGCTTTGTGCTAGTAAAGCTGCTTGCAAAAGAGTCACAGGACTGCACTGAGAAGATTAACTAAACAAAAGTGTAACCACCACCCCTGGACTTCCCTGACACACCAGCATTGGCAGTGGTTTGAATTGAACTGGTGCAGAAAGTAACATGTTCATTGCAGAGAGCTGACAATTTCCCTGGTACTTGGAACATCCAGGACACATTTCCAACAGCCTGACAAGTGTCCCTGCCACCTAGAAGACTACTAGAGATGCTAAAATTCTTTAATGCAGAACAGACTTGTCTGTGTCTGGCCAAGAGCTACCAGCAGAATTACTACAACATACCAGCAAATATCTAGATGCCCTGTACGTTCTCTTAATATACGTTCTTACCCAATTAAACAAGTTAACAGTATGCTACACAATTTGATTTTCATTCTCTCTCATAGGAAAGTGATAAAAAATGAAGAGAGAAACCAGCATTATTAAGAGCCAGCGATAATTTTATAGCTTTACATGAGGAAGAAAGTTACCAAAAATCCAGCCGTAAGCAGCAATTTACCTTTAAAATCACCAAGTAGGAGTATATACTGAATATCCTCCAAACACAGTATCAAGGGGAAAATTTCACTTAATATGTACCAGTAAATTCTCAAGAAACACTTATACATAAAACCTTTTTTCCCTTTGATTTTTGAGACATATAGGACAGAACAGAGTAAGATCCTTTGCACATTGGAAAAAGCCTACAGGTACCCTATATTTTGTATCCAAACTGCTACACTTTTGGAAGTTATAAAAAGAGCAAGTAAGTGTAGTTTAGCATCTTCAGATAAAAAGCAAGGAAAAAGGAAACAGAACAAGGACTAGAACCATAACCTCAGAAAGGGTCTCCTATTTGACCTTCATCAACTACCTTATCCTCACTTCAGACGAAGGATATCACCTACATCACAGTACTGTTAGGTAGAATAACTACTGTTTGTAACCTGAGATCTTTGTATGAAAGGACTGAAATGAAAATTATGAAGTCATATTTTTTCTATAGCAGAAGTGATTCAGATTTATCATTAGCTTTACTTTCAGTTAGTGAACAGGAAGTTATACGACTTGAAGAGAAACTGGAGTTTCTCTAAACCAGACACTTTTCAAAGACAGAATTTAAAAAATGATTATAACTGATGAATAGGCAAGTTACAAAATGTATTCATTTTTCTTAAAAATAAGCTTACACTTTTCAGATCTCCTCTTGTGATGCAGAGGATTTGTCCATATAGAACTATAGTTATAAAAGTACATTTTGATGTACTAGAATCTTTTCATAACTGGAAAAAGAATAGCTACCTCAGCCACCCAACAATATTGTTACTGATGAAGGCAAAAAAGGATGTACTCTGATTTTGTAAGTACTGACTTAAGCAGTTGCAAAACAGCAGTTTGGCAGAAGACAAAGGCATACTGAAGCTGTAATGAGCCTATACAAAAATTCACATACTAAACCACTTGTATTTCCTATTTCATGAAAGTACGATTGAGCAAAGGAAGTTAATCTGCATCTAGAACATTTTATTATTTTTTGTAAATCTCACAGACACACACAAAAATCAGGGTAATGCCAGTGCAACTTGCCAAATTGTTGTTTTTAGCAGCTTCACAATCCCAATGATTATTGATAAAACATACCATTAGGCACACCATAGCATTTCCAATTTTCACAGAAGACATTTGCAAAAGCTATTTTCCTACAGCACGTGAACAATTCAAAGTGAGTTCTTGATTTACCTTCTATAACTGCTGCTATAGCCTTTACCTCGTGGTGAAGGGCCATGTACGAATCTACATGTGTTCCCATAGAGGCAGTTGCCAGTCTTCAGCCAGTTACGGCACTGTGTCTAAGAGACAGACATTACTGGGTGAATTTCACACTCATTTCTGGAAAGACCACTGGTGTGCGTGTGGCAGAATACACAAATTACTCTACATTTATTTCCATTTATCTGAGATTTCCCTCTGCCAATAATTTACTTCATAAAAACCAACAATTAGCATAAAGGTCTGGCAAAATAATAAAAATTCTATTAAACAACCTTATTACTGCACCTCACATAAGAGGGTACAACACAAGTTATTTAAAAATCTACTAATTCATATCTTGATGAACACCCGGAGTTATGGGGCTCCCGTCATTTCCACTAATATCACCAGTCATTGGGTATTTACTAATCATGAACTACTCTACTACATTGTCTATATCCTGGAAGAGAAGATACTGGGAAAGTGAGGAAGAGAAAAAACACTTTTACAACTCACCTCTGCAGTACTTCCAGTGCTGGGTCCAAGCCTTTCAAACACACTGGGTCTTCGGGACGTGCTATCGGATATGGTCTTGGTATTTTCCACTGTGACCTTCCTTCTAATTTTTGACATTTTGTACTACTTCAACCAAAAAAAAAGCAAAACTGTAAAATCTTCAATCTGGGGCTATTGACACGAAATTCATAAAGATAAAATATTACACTATAAATTGTATGACTTGCTGCAGAGGTGATGGATAAAGAAACAAGAGAGGTCATAAATGAGTAAAATGTATCTAATTACAGAGGGGATGACTTTAATGATAAATAAAACAGTTTCAGATTAGTCAACTGAACATTTAGAATTATGTTTTTTCATTTTATTTTATGACCAGCTTTAGATTCCCTGCCTGCCTTTTGGAAAAAGCTCAGGTGATGCTCTGTTTATTCAGGCAAAAAACAAAACGCAAAAAGCAGTTTTCTCTGATCACATGTTTTTGGGCATCAGTTTTGGAATTTCAAGTATAAAACACCACTCTATGGTATTTACCCACGGCCTCAAAACTGGTTTGACTGGTAAAGTTGGCGCTCAGTTTTAGAAGCCAGGGGTGCTTATACATGTGCAGCGAGGCTTCTCCCATGCACTGTAATTACAGCATGTCAGAGCAGACTCAAGCATCCCCATGCTGAAAAATGGCGATGGGGGCGCCATTTTTCAGTGTGGGAATGTTGATGCACGTGACCCTCCGGGTGCTTTAATTAGAGCAGCTATTGAAGCCACACTAATTAAAGTGCCTCCCCAATGCCCACTCCCAGAGCACATGTATAAACAGCCTTAGGTTTCTGAAAGGGAACTCGTATTTCTCCCTTCACTGTTAAAGGCAACCCACTGGAAGCCATCTCCGTTGCCCTGTACTCTCTGCCCTTCCACTTATCCATTCCTACCAATCATTGTTGTGCATACTGTTCAATGTAAAACTGTCTACAACTGTTGAGTTTTTAAAGAATGAAAGATGGCATTTATACATTTTATAAACAAATACAGCATAAGCCCAACAAATGAGGAAATTACAAACTGTCTTACCTGGGAGAAGGAGGGGCCTTTTAAATAGAATATCAAAGGGGAAAAGAGGATATCACGCAGGAAACAGAGGTTGCAAAGGGAGCAGAATGGACCCCAAAAATGAATGTCCATTGTTTCAAGCACTATTAATCTATACCAAAAAAAAAAATTGACTCAAGAAGGCCAGTCTGTATCTGAGAAGTCCACTGCTACTTAAAAAAAATGGCAATATCAACCAAAAATGTCACCTGTAACCTGTATTTTAAATATAGCTGATATTTTCACTTCTGTGCTACAGTGGAAGCTCACTGTCCAGGTCTCACAGTTATCCGAATGTATCTATTTCCTCAGAGGTCTGACTTCAAAACAAAGTTCTCTCTAAAGAAAGTTCTCTCTAAAGAAAACAATTTACGTAAATCCTTAAGTGCTCTAACTCTTTTACAACTTCAGGGGGGGAAAAAAAGGTTTAAGTTTTCTTTTTCAAGTTTTCCCACCCCCAAAGATGGCTTATCCATACCCTTGATTATCTGAAAAAATCTATTTCCCAAGTAACTTTCAGACAACCAAATTTATATTAGGCAACAATCCTTCTTACCCTCAGGGAAGGAAGAAGTTAACCATTTAATATTCATTAAATAGGGATTTAATAGGGATTATAAGCAATGGTCAACATATATTAGTTCTGGAGGATGAAATAGGCAGCAGAATAGTTATATTTGCCACTAAGAAGTTATTTGGATTAGTAAAAACTGTAGAAAATAGTTAGAAAACCAAGAAAGATTTACTTAAGTTAGAAGATTAAAGTTATACAACAGTCGATGAAATGTAAATAAATGTAATGTAATGCACACCAGAAGAAATTATGTTGATTATTAGATACGCAATGAGTTCAAATTAGTCCAGCCTTTTGAGAAAAATTACGAGTTATTGTGGACAGCTCAATGTGCAGCAGTGGTTATAAAGATTAACAAGATAAATAATTGAAGTAAGAAGATGAAATAACATAAAATCTAGCCTAGCTCAATTCCTTCCAAGTCAGGTCATTCCCTAAGTAAATCCCATGTTTCATCCATACTAAAATATCATGCAATTACATCCTTGATCAGGGCTACAAAACATATTAAAATGATAAAGCATAGATTAATAGGACATATCAAATATTTACTTTAACAGGCTTCATTAAAAAAAGACATCTGAAACAGGAAAGGTTACAAGAACAGCACTGATTATGGCATGGGCAAGGGGTTTCAACATATGAGGTGAGTAAAATGAGATTTAGTGCAAAAGTAGTACAGTAACATGACAGAAGTATACATCATGATGTAAGGTATAAAAGGAGTCCCCATTCATCTTTCCTTGTAATAAGAATGGCCCTTTATTTTCAATGAAACAAAGGCAACAAATTTGATTTTTAAAACTATACTTCACAGAGCAATTATTACATTTTTGGAATTCACTGCCACAGAAAATTAAAGTGTTGAACAGATTTTAGAAAGGATAATTATTTTAGAAGATGGTGGTAATAATAGTGCAGTTATGAATTAATAAGTACTTTCATTCTAACTCCCTGTTAGGAGCTTAAAACCTTTCAACTTACATTTTGGCCTATAATTTCTTTGTAGTCTGAGCCAAAAGAAAGTTTTTAAAAGATTCTATGCAGCCACTTTTTTCTTTTGTTTTCTGGTTGTTGTCACACTAAAGATTTTTTGTTTGCTTTTTAAACATAAGTTTAGTGTGCATTCATTCAGATGACCCAAGATCAGCGCCATTCTTAAATTCTGACATACATCTAACTCTCAATGTGCTTTAGTAACCAGAAAGAAGTTTGACAACTATAGAGCAAGTGAAAACAGCAGGATGTGACTGCATGGCATACTGTTTTCCATATCCACTGAAGTACATATGAAGGTAACAATCCTGGAATTAGATTTTCACAGTTAGACTTCTTGGGGGAGGAGGGAGGGACGGGGTAGGGAAACGGTGTTCACCTATTTGAAGCTTATTGCAAGATCAGGGCCCAGTTACAATTCTCTAGATAGAAGCAAGTACATCTTAACATCCATATGTAAAATACACACAATTATGAAACTGAAGGAAATCTGAATGCACAATACATTTTTCACTTACTGATTACTATGTATATATTATTACAAACCTGCAGCAGAGATTTTAAATGAAAAAATAAAAGTTGCTTTTATATTTAGGTTATGGCAAGTGTGAAATGCCCTCCCCCCACCCTCTTTACATAAACTTCAAGGCAGGCAGGAGAAGGGAAGGGAAGGTTTTTTCTGACATACCCAGCCAGCAATTTAACAAACAGCCAAAAGCAAATGAAACACACAATCCCCATAAAAATTTCCAAGTTACTTTCATTCTCTCTTGTTTTCTCTTACAGTACTCCTAGCCCCGCTGACCATAATCCAAAAATCAATCCTCCACTGACCACCAGTGCAGTTCATTCTTTCTGTCAAATTCACACATCCTGCTAATGGAGTCTATTTCCAAATCTCCTTCCTATTGAGTGTCTGAAGCACTCAATAGTTTCCGTAACTGGGAACTAATTTTTTAAATACTATAATTAAAAGGAAACCTACTTTGGTGATGTGACATAACTTAGTAACTAAATATTC
>NW_005842599.1:472931-476134 GCF_000455745.1 Alligator sinensis | reverse complement strand
GAAAGAAATCAGCCAACTTTATACTGACCTTAGAGATTTATTCTACTTAACATTAAGAAATATTTTTTCATTTTCCATGTAAATATAAGCCAAGGGAATAATTAAAACAAATCTGGAATATATCACATGTTCTCCATACCACACAGCCCCAGTAAACCATGCAACCTGTTTTGAGAAGACAAAATCAAGATTTTTTTTTCCAGAGTAATGGTTGAATGCAGGCCTGCAACAGGGATACTATGCACCCTTCACTTACCACTCGCTCTTTTGTTGCAGGTATCTTTAACCCTGTCACAGTCACCAACAAAGTGGCAGCAGCTTTTGGCTGACACTGAAGAGTAGACTATTTCCCTCTTGAATGCCCACCATTGAGTCAATCCCCAACAGCCATTCTAGCATGCCAATGCCTCCACCCCAGTGCGGAAATAATCTTTACTTAGAACATGCACACCAATTTTGAAGGGGTATTTTTTGGGGGAAAGGTGTATATGGTATGCAGTTCAATATGGTACTATTGACATCATTACACCTTATTTTAAAGACCTTCCTACTTATCATCCTGGGGGACAAGTAATTTTTAGCATTTTTTTTCCAAGAGAAAACAGCAATCATCATTTAGCGAATCCTATTAATTTTATTGATATTAAGTTAGTAAAGAGATTGAACCTCAGCATGTTACTTCTCTTAATGAACGCACACTTGAATACTATACCCAGTGAGACTCACTTAAATAACAGCAACTGCTGTATTTTGATACAACAGACTTACAAAATAAAAGGACATAATATAAATGTACTCTGATACTTTGGATGTAAGCTTACATCTTTAGGTCAAATGCACCCAGTGTTCACATTTTGAAAAAACAAAACAAACAAAAAGCCCTAAAAGAAATGTTCCCATAAAACATTAAAATTTCTACTGATCTGCTTTTAGAAAAGAGAAAGCCATAACTCAAAGGTGTCAAAGATACCTGCAGAGGCCTATCATATGGCCCACTGTGCTGCCTGTGGTCTTGCACCCACATACTGGATGCAGCATGTGCTGGCCCCAGCCCTGCTCACTGCATGCAGCTCATGGAGCCCACATGGGGCAGGCTGCACAATGCACAGGGACTAGTGCTGGCGCATGAACTGTATGCAGCACATAGGGCCAGACTGGAGCATTTGTTGCATGCAGCATCCACGCCAGACCAGGCCTGTGCACTGGATCCAAGGCCAGTCCAGTTCGGTAGGGATATTTCTGGACAGTATATTTTTTTGGACCAACTGCATGTTGGGATAGACTTAGACAAGCTTTTGAATGTAGTGTATTATTCTTCAGGGAGAAGGTCCCTGAAGAAGAACATACTGCATCCAAGAACTTGTCTAAAACTATCCCAACATGAAGTTGGTCCAAAAAAAGATACTATTTTTCAACATTCACTGGATCCAGCCTGCAGGGCCAGCTCAGTGCAGGCATCACATGCAGTGCATGCCATAGAATAGTCCAACATGGGCCCAGGTGCAGCATGTGCTGCATACAGTGCAATGCTGGGAGCTAGTACATCTTTTGCAAGGAGCATGCAGGGCTGGTCCACAGAAGTACCAGGCTGGGCCTTCAGGCTACATACAGCATATACTGAAAAATATTATCTCTTTTTTCAGACCAATTGCATGTTGGGATAGACTTAGACAAGCTTTCAAATGAAGTGCATTCTTCTTCATGGACCTTCTCCCTGCATTCAAAAACTTGTCTAAGTCTATCCCAACATGCATCTGGTCCAAAAAAATATACCATCCAGAAACATCCTTGCTGAACTGTACTGGTCCAAAAAAAGATAACCATACACAAACATCCTTGCCTTGTTGTAGCCATACTGCTCCGGGAGATATGCACATCATTCCAGGGCTACTGAAATATATGATAAAGTTTTTAAAAATATTGAGCTGTCACTAACAGGAACAGGCAGTGTGTAAATATATCTTTTGCTACACTATCCAAGTTATCTAGAAACAATGAAAAGCACCCGACTTTAAAATGATATAGTACCCTTTTAAAAAACAAGTCCTTTTTCAATCAATACCATAACATTTCCATACCACAACACTGGCAAAATAAAGTCATCTTCAACTTTAAAAAACCTCTTCTCTCTATCACAATGCTAAAAATTGGTAAATGTTATATATATTCCTAGACATAAAGCTACCTTGCAAACACCTAACATCCAAAATACTGATTCCTGTGTAAAAATAAACCCAATCTAGCAGTACCAATGACAAACCCTGTACCTGGCAGTATACAGAAATAATTATTCAGAATGTGTATTTTTCAGAATTTTTACAGTACCATATTATGATTATACCTCCTCCGTTAGTTAGGCTCACCTCTTTTATTCCTTTTATCATCTTTATTCATGCCTGATCTTTATACAGGTATACATGACATATGGTCTGTACACAGGTACATATCAGGAATGGTAAGTGCTTCCTAACAGAATTTTTGCAAGAGTAAGTCATGACTGACCTGCTCTTTCTAGAAGGCTGAAGTGAAAGCGCTACTATTACAGAAATAATTAAAATACAGTACAGAGGCTGTCCACTTTACCATTTTGCCCTGAAAGATGCTCCTCACATCTCCACTTGAAAAACCTGTTTTTCCAAAACAAAGTCTTTCGGTCTAACAGACAGCTTCCATTGGGCCCTGGGCACCTAATGAAGTGAGCTTCAGCCCACAAAAGCTTGTCTGTATATAAAACACAAGCTTTAATGGACTGAAGCTCTAGACATACACATCTATATCTAGGCAGATATAAATATATTTATATATAGCACAAGCTGTCATGTGCTATACGCATTATAGAGGCACATATATACTATATACATGCCTATATAATATGCAAAACAAACAAAAATATATCTAAGTCGATATGCGTATGAATGTATATTACATACAATGACACACAGTGGCCGGAGCTACCCCCCACCAGCCCACTGCACTCACCAGCTCTGTGTGTGTCTACACGTGTGTGCGTCTACTAGAGTTACCATACGTCCAGGTTTTCCCAGACATGTCCTCTTTTTAGATCCTCTGATATCGGTCTGGGCGGTTGATCAAAATAAAATCAAATGTCGGGGATTTTGCTCTGCTCCTGGCTTGCCCCAGGAAGGAGCTGCTTGGGGATGGGCGATTGGAGGCAGGGTACACACACATATATGGCTGGTATG
>NW_005842599.1:472412-472908 GCF_000455745.1 Alligator sinensis | reverse complement strand
ACTGGATGCAAGAGGCGCGTGTGCACATATGTGCGTGCCTTTGCCTGGTGGGGTGGAGCTGCGGGGGCAGGTCCCGCCCCACGCTCCTCCAGCAGGGAAGGGGGAGGGGGAAGAGGGCGGGCAGGGAGCAGCAAGGAGTTGCTGGCCCAGCGGCTGGTACCTGTGGGTGGGAAGGGCCACCAGGGGGGCGGGGCAGCAGAATGGGCGGGGGCAGGGCACTGCCATATCACTGCCCCTCTGCATGTACCCCACCCTTCCCCGCACCGCAGGCATCTTCTTTTTTTAAAACTAGAAATATGGTAACCCTAATATACGTGTGTGTCTATACATGTATGTGTGCGTTGAACACCTACCTACCTACTTCGGTCGGTCTGAGGTGCCCGCTGCCCTGGCGCCCCGCCCCCCCCGCAGAGGCCGGCAGGACAGCAGCTCTGGGCCGGAGCCGGGCCCGACCACCGAGAAGGAAGCGACCCCACCGCCCCCGCACAGCCCGCCC
>NW_005842599.1:426867-472368 GCF_000455745.1 Alligator sinensis | reverse complement strand
GCCTCCTCCGCCGCCGCCCGGGGCGGAGCGGGCGGGAGGGGGCGAGGGGGGAGCCCGTCCTCCCGGGCCTGCGCGCGGAGCCACACGGGGAGGAAAGAACAGGAGCGCAGCGCGCTCCGCCAGGCCCCACAGCGCTGCGCGGATCGCGGGGGCTGCCGGGAAACGCGGCGCCGCAGCCAACCAGGCCCGGCGTCCCCTGCGCTCGCCCTCGGTGACGTCAGAGGTGGCTGCCCGAAGCCGCTGCGGCACCATGATGGTGAGGGGCAGGGGCACTTCCGGTCGAGGGGTGCGTCTCTAGGGGAGAGGGGCGCTGGGGCTGGGCTGAGTGCAGCCCCTCCCGGTACTCCGTGTTGCCCAGAGAGCCTAGGCTGGCCTGGCTCCGGCTGTGAGGGGGGCGCGTGCCCTTAGACCCGAGCGTGTTGGCCACGTGCCGCCTGCCCGCCAGCCCCTCGTCACGGCCTCCCTTCTGCTGAAGGATGCGTCTCCTCAGTGGATTCCCTGGACGGAGCGGGCAGCTGCGGTGTCCCTGCTGCGTGCGGCCCAACGAGCCGGAAGGGGCGAGCGGCAGCTGTGCGGGCCAGCGCAGGTGGCCATCCGTCCAGGATTGCCCGGAGTCTCCAGGAATTAGATACTCCTCTCTAGGAGACTGCTGAGAGCCACCCAGGAGATGAATGATAGGGCACTCCTTCAAATAAATATCAAATGCTGAATCCAATTTATACAGTAGTCCAGTGGGTTTTGAAAACATGCAGTTGCCTTCCTAGGTACCGCAGTCCGTTACTGATGTATGTGAGCACGCGGGCACGTCGATGGCCCGGAAACCTGTAGTCAGTTCAAACAGAGTTGGCAGCCCTAGGGCCAGCAACCACCTGATCTTGACCTAAAAACCCTGAAGCTAGGTGTCGCTCAGGCCCGTAGCCAGCGTGTGCACGCTCCACTCTGCGGGGCTCAAGGGAGGACTTGTTAACCAGTGGGGTACACCAGCACTTTAGGCGCAACAGTTGGGACTTCCTTAAGCATCCCCTTTTGGCAAATGGTGGTGGGCGCAAAGGAGATGCGCCAGAGGTTCACCAGGAGCAAACCATAAAAATCACAGAGCAGCTGGGCTGGAAGGGACCTCCAGAGGTCATCTAGTGAGTCCAACCGCCTGCCTGAGGCAGAATCATCCCTAAGCAGGCCATCCCATACAAACTATAATTCAGGGTCACCCTAACTGAGAAGTTGGCCAGGAGATTTAATGGCCGGATGCCATATTCACAGCAGGGTCCCTCCATGCCTCTGATTGGCAGAGCAGCCCCATCGACCCTGCCCCTTCACTGCTGATTGGCTGTGAGGGCTGTCATGAGGCTCCCCCTTGCTGCTGATTGGTTGCAAAGGTGGTCTGTCCTGCAGCCCCACCCCTCACCACTGATTGGTGGAGAGGGCGGGGTCGCACAAGAAGCAGCCCTCTCAGCCAATCAGCAGCAAGGGGTGGGATGGTGGGCATCATGCCGGCCCCCCTCTTGTCTCCCAGCAGGCAGCAGTGTGAGATGCAGTGCCACCAGGACTGCAGGCTCCCTCAGGGGAGCATTTAATTTTCAGTCATGTTTTTTTCCTGCAGCGAGCCTGACATTTTTTGCAGAGCCCATCCAACATCACATTTTCTGTGAACATCGCGCAGTCACGAATTCGGTAGGTCCATAGCCATAATCTAAACCAGGGGTGGGAAAAATGGTAGATCTGGCAAATGGCCAGACTTCATTTCCCAGCAGCCCCTGCCCAGGTTGCTGACTGGTTTCCATGGAGCCCCCAGCAGCAGGGGGCCAGAGCTTCCATGGAGACTGGCCCCAGCAGCCTTGGCAGGAGGCACAGCTGGGTGGGATACTGCTCCATGGCCAGGGCTGTGGCCAGGGCAGCGGTGACGGAGTGGTGCAGAGCTGGGGCAGGTTCCTGATCCTCTGCCTTCACACCTCTGCTGGGGGGGCATGAGGGCAGCAGATCACAGTTCTGCCCTGGTTCCCAACCACACTGTCACTGCTGTGAGATCCCAGCCCCCACCTGCTGCTAGGGTCGCTATGAAAACCAGCCACAGCAATGGCAGGCAGGGGATGCTGGGAAATGAAATCCACTATGGGCCCAATCCAGCCCAGAGGCCAGATTTTGCCTTGCTCTGATCTAAACTCTTTGTAAGATGACTGCAGTTCTGACACAACACAGACATCACTTCGTAACCTGCCATAAGTAACGAAGGGGAACTATGGCAGCTTACATCCTGTTTCTACAAAAAGTTGTTAAAGTACACACAAGAGATCCTATGTAGAGGACCACACACGCTCCCTACCACAGCAGAAGGCAAAACCGCCCAGAGTCTGTACCAGTCTGACCATGGAGTAAAAGTCCTTTCTGAAGCAAGGGATCCCAAACTGAATGGCATATGCTTGGATATTGTGGCTTGGGGAGTTGCTTTTGCACGGTGATAGCAGTCAGTTGTGTCACTCGCCTTATTGCAGGTGCCTGCGTTGGCTTACTGTGGTAAGGGTGTAGTTTGTGAGGCGATATTTCAAGGTCAGAAGTAGTCAAACTTGCTTCCATACAAAAAATACATATAAGCGAGGAGTATGTTATTTCTTTATTTGAAATAACTAAAATTAGTCAAACTAAAACAAACAACTACCTCATCAAGCCACATAAAATGCTTGTTAAAGTTATGGAATGACAATACATTAAAGATTAATCATAATATGCGAAGCGATTTCTTTCACAGCAGAAAGTGCTTCAATACAAGTCGGTCTTATCTGATGAGGAGGAAGCAAAAATCCATATTGTCCCCTATCCCGGAGCTCAAAGGTAAAAGAATACTTAATGCCAAGATCGTATGCCCAATCATCTGACCCCCCAGGAGCTAAATCTGTAGGAGAAAGAAAAGAAAACATACTAAATAAACTCTTCATTTTAGGTCTCAGTTCAACAACCTGCTTCATCAGGTTAGAGAGGATATTCTATTATGCTAATTATTGTACTTAAAGCTATACTTACAGATTGTTTCTGCACCAGGGCCAGACTGATAAACGGTTCTGGATGTCTTTCTAATAGCAGCAGCAGCTTTATTTGCCAGAAGTTGCTGAAATCAACAAAGTATTAGTCAGCTTTATTAGCCAGTAAAAATGGGATCCATACACACCACAAACACAATGGAGATAGTAGACCTATTAAGAGTGGTTGTCCCCAGGTTTGATTGTGTTACAGTTTGTAATAGATGTATTTAAAACAAGGTTAGCTTAATTTATGCACATTGTACAAATTGTTTCTATGTTGTAATTTAGATGGGCACCTTTCAGCAGCAAACTATTACCATACTAAATCTATTCTCTTTAGTTATCTTGTTTATTTTATGTTGGGTGTGCCTGCACATTGCCATATGGCAATGTTGCTATGGTGCCGTGCTTTAGTACTTCCTTTTGGAAGTACTAAAACACGGTGCAATACGAGTGGTTACTGCACTGTGAGCATGGCGCACAGTTAAGATTTCGCCATTACATTACCATAGCAGCGCACTATAACCAGGAAGCACACTGCTACGGTGACGTAGCTGGTGATCACGTGTAGACCCACCTGATCATTACGTCGCCATAGCTCACCGTATAGCATACAGCAACATAGTGCGTTGCTGCACCGTTGTAGGGTGGCATGTAGACACGCCCATCCTGTCACAGTGTTTTTGTAAGAACATAGCATTGGTATGGGTTTTGACAGCACTGAGTTCAGTCCTCTGTGTTTGCAGACAACCATTTGTGTCAAAAGTCCTTAAAATCATATGCTCTAACTTCTCACACAACAACCACAAAGCATATTAGGAACAAAACCAAACCCTCTCTATAGTTTGCAATAAGTGAAAAGTAGGGAAGACAAGAGCACAGCCAGTGCCCTGCCATTGCATTCCATCCTGACCCCATATCTGGCAACGATTTGACTCTGAAGAGAAAAGCAACACCTTTTGGCTAGTAACCTCTGAGTTTTCTAAGGTCCTTTCTACATGTTCAGGTAAAGGAACGATAGAATCTAATGCACAATCCGCACAGTCACACTTTCTGCTGTACCACACGTGCATTGCAGAAGGCGTGATTGTGGGATTACACATTAAATCCCATCGTACTGTACTGCAAGTGCAGGGAGGAGCCCAATCCCCATATACCTCACAACTCTAGGAAACCCTCCCCCACTTCTCCTCTGGCAAAAAAACCCCTGAGAAACAAACTAATATTGCATTAGTTAAGGGGGGTGGCAAGAGTGGAAATTCCTTCTCAGCCCCTGCAGGTGACCAGCAGAAGATCTAAAGCAGCGGTTCTGAACCTTTTTCAGTCGATGTACTCCTTGGCCTCAGAGTAAGACTTCACGTACCCCCTTTCAATCGGAAATTAATTTTTTATGTCAAACTGCGTGTAATCCCATGCGCATGCATGTTTTACGGCAGGTTCAAATTGTCAAGACTTTTTTTAGGCCCTTTGACCTGTGTTAGGCAATGTATGAAATATACCTTATGTAACCCCTGATGAGGCTTCACGTACCCCCTGGGGATACATGTACCCCTGGTTCAGAACCTCTGCTCTAAAGCATGGTATTGCTAGATGCTGCCTGCTCAGAAAAAAATACCTCGCAACCCCAACTGGGGATTGCAATACCTGAATCCACACATCATATTGACTGATACTTGAACATTCTTATCCCATCATTCTGGCCTTGTTATAAACCTACCAAATTCCACCTTAAAGTGAGGTTCTTTGTCCCTTAACCTTTATATTACTTCTAGAAAAAGAGTTTTTATAATGAGAAATTATATTCTGCTCCTCAACAAAAGAGAAGAAAAATTATTCAATAATTAGTTTATTTCACTTCTCTGCACCACACAGAAGAAAGCAACATATTTAAGATTTTCTTTTATCTGTGTTCACATGTGCATTAGCTAAAATTAAAAAAAAAAAATGGAGGAGATAGAAAGGTTATACCTTAAGGAGGGAAAGGTGGGGTACATGACTGGGGGGGAGGAGGGCGGGGGGAGGGCAGTGCCCTGCAAAATGTGGCACAGGGGTCGGATGCGGCCAGCCAGGCCATTCTATCCAGCCCGTGGGGCCCCTAAAAATTTAGAAAATGAATATTAATCTGCCCTGGGCTGCCTGTCATGTGGCACTTGATGGCTTGCCGAAACTCGGTAGGCGGCCCTCTGCCCAAAATAATTGCCCGCCCCTGCCCTAAGGGTATAAGGCAGTCATTATCTGAGAGGAGTTAAGAAACTATATTCCTTTGTGGATGGGTTATTCCATGCTTGTCCACTAAAGGATTTTTTTTTTCCTTTTTCAGAAAATCTGGCACTGGTCACTGCTGGAAATTGAATACTAGACTAATTGGACTTATGGTCTGATCAAATAAGTTAATGCCTGTGTTTCACAATGATAACAAATATATTAAAAGAGAAAAGAGCTCCCAGTAAAGAGACATTCAGTTCTGAAAGACTTCAAGAGATCTGTGCAGTGAAAAGAGAGGTGGGAATAGAGGCAGCACATGCAGGGGGCAATCCAACATCCCCATGACCTGCTGTAGGTCTCATGGTACAAAAAGCATCATGCCCACCTCTTCCATGTCCTGTGTCTAAGACAGCAGGTCCTACAGGGGAGAAAAATCCTTCCTGGTTCGCTCTCTTTTCCTACTTCTTCTCTGGTGCCATGCAGGAGGCCTTGGGAGCAAGTGTCCCTCTTCCATGTGGAATTCAGATTCAGGAGAAGGGGTATTTTGCTCTATGGAATTTCTCTTCTTTCCCATACTCTGAGGACTTGATTAGGTTCTTCAGCTACCCATATAGCTTTATTAATCTATGTGCATTAGCTCACCCAGCCTATCTTACAGCTCTTTTTTAAACTTAGATAAACCCAAGGGCTTAGATGGAGAAGAGGAGCTGGCCAGTGGTGAAAATGCAGAAACCTTTATTTCCCAGTTATCCTTCTTATCGCTTTTGTCAGAGAGGATTCCACACAACCCATACTTCCACAAGTCCCTGATTTTGTGGACTTCTGGAGGGCCATAGGACTGGGTCTCCTTTTTTCGGGTCTTAGCAGGTCTAAATTCAGGAATGTTATTAACAGGCATTCATAACCAACAGAAACCAAGAGGTATTTCTTCCTCCCTACCTGGACTTCCAGTGCTTTGTTGGATCAAGACACTTTGAGACC
Source organism: Alligator sinensis (assembly GCF_000455745.1). NCBI lineage: Eukaryota > Metazoa > Chordata > Crocodylia > Alligatoridae > Alligator > Alligator sinensis. Next base: position 466,168 of record NW_005842599.1, on the reverse strand, counting down.
CAAATAGTGATTATCTCCATAATACCATGAGGACCATTACAGAAAAATAGACTTCATTAACCCACAGTTAAGTTTGCAATCACATATCACTGTTATGGGTGAAATTTATTATTAAATGATGCATTATTTTTAAAAGTTGCAGATCCAGTAAAGTCAAATTAAAGTATAAACTATAAGAAACCTGAATCTGAATGTGTGTAAACACCTTATTAAGATCCCAAATTACCTTGTCTTTTCCCCTTAAGAAATGCCTTGAAAATACCAGAAAAAAGGGATGCCCAATCCCTGCAAAATAAATAACCCCCTATTTTTTCATGTCCTCCAAAACTAAAATTCCCAATTTTAATCATACAGTAATCTTTCCAACTTCAGCCTTCTTTATGGCCTTATATTAAAGTCAAAGCTGTTCCAAAGCCTTCCATTGTTAAGGCACTTCATTTTTTGTAGCCAGAAGCACACAAGGGAGTGATATAACTACTGCCACATCCAGCCATCTTAGACTCCTGAACCCAAAAAGGACCCAATTTTAAATGGATTGACTCAGGGCGGACTTTGTCATGAGCAGAGAACCTGTTTTTCTCTGATAAAAAAAATCCCCAATTTTTGGATTAAAAAAAAGTAACCCAAAATCCATGTTTAAAAGAAACACCACTATATATAGGTCTGTATATTAGTGGTGTTTCATTTTAATGACAATCATTTCCCATGCCGCCTCAGAGCCCAATTCTGCAAGAGAATGGGGTTTGAAATATAGATGACATGTAATACTTGTTAACACTTACCAGCTCATCATGATCTTTACTTCTGTTCATAGTATAGGAATATGGGAACAGAACCATCTGTGAGTAAGAGTGCATAGTTATATATCCCTTAATGTTGTCTTTGTGTGCTTTGAGAAAACTGGTCACAGCCCTCACTTCTGGTTCAGATTCAGGATAGGGTCCACAGTATGTCTGTCGACATGAATTATCAGATGCCCCTTCACCTGGAATCAACAGAATAAACAATGCCATCTGTTAAGTTTTTATACTCAGCATTACCTTCTGCTCTTGTAAGAGAACAGAACACAGTGCTCCTATGCAAAACCATGGAGACTGACACACTCTGGAAAGATCATGCATATCTCAGTATCTGTATATTAGGTAAGCCTGGTTTGTCACTGTTTTGTACCTTGTATGTGCTGAAAAATGGAAGAGGGTGTGAAAGCCACAAAAAAGACTAAAACTGATTTCTACTGAGAGGACTTAAAGAGCTCACTTAGTTTAGTTTATCAAAACAAGATTGAGAGGCTAATTGATTAAAATGTATAAGTGCCTTCATGGGCAGAAAATACCAGGTACAAATGGTTCTTTAATTTCATGGAGAAAGGCGTAACAAGAAGTAATGGCTAGGCACTGAAAGCAGACAAATTTAAACTGGGAATAAGGTGTACAAGTTTTTGACTGAGGGCAACTCATTATTTGGAACAAGATACCAAAGCAGATAGAGGATTTTCCATCCTTTGATGTCTTCAAATAAAGACCAAATGACTTTCAAGAAGATATGGTTTAATCAAACACAAGTTACTGAGTTTTAATATGGGAGTAACTATGGTTGGTTTTTTTTACATATAGAAGGTTAGATTAGATGATCTAATGGGCCTTTCTGTCTTTCAGCTGTGAAACTGTGAATGTAGTTAGTTATGCAGTGGGTGCAAAACATCACAAAACTCAGAATATTAATATTTTACACTTGCTTTGCACAAGAATAAGTAACTGCACAATGGTAAAAGGCCATGAAGAATCAAGCCCTTTTATTTCCAAGCAATCTTGGGCTCATATTCTTCTTTCCTGTATTCTTTGTTATAATACAATTAGCCAGCTGAGAAATTCATATAACAAAATGTAGAGAATTTAATTCCAGGTTCCAGGCAAATTCAGCTCCACAGGGTAAATTCAAAGTAAATCCACTCATTTCATCAGTTAATTGTGACTTTCATTAATATAAAGGAAAGCCATTATGTATCATTGCAGTATGCAATGTATTTTGTTCCTTAGAGAAATCATTGTGATTTTGCCCTGGCTAAAAAGTACTGGGACAAGAAAATTACTGGTGCTTCACCCACTGACTGGGGAAGACAGAAATAGCAGTACAACTCCAGGTTTACTTTGGGATACACAATTCATTAGTAGCATCAGTGTTTAATATCACTGTAAATTACTCCAGGATTGAAAATGGACAGATGACAGATCATTCATTACTATCTGCTGCAGATGGGGCAATGATGCCACCTCTCCAATAAATAGCAGAGACAGATAGCCTGTTTGCATTGACACATGAATACTCCACGATAGCTGCACATACACAGCAGCTGCATGGATGTCACTTAGCCTGGTATATTTCTAGTACCCTGTTTTCCTTAGATCAGTGGTTCTCAATCTTTTAACATTTAAGGCACTCCTCAGAAAATGCCAGCTCCTAGTTTTCACTCAGTTTTTGACTACAGAAAAATAGTAGAGCAATTCTTCTCTTGCAAATAACTCAGAAAGACCACAACAGGTCAGAAGGCAGGCAAGGTTCTTTGGGTAGATGTGATATCTTTTATTAGACCAACTAAATATTTGGGGAAAAAATTCTTTGCAAACTTTCAGGCACAAGCACCTTTCTTCAGGCAGAATATTTCTTCAGCTGATCTGAAGAAGGGTGTTTGTGCCCAAAAGCTTGCAAAGAACCTTTTCCCAACAATTTAGGGTCTATTAGAAGATAGCACATCTGCCCAAAGAACCTTGCCTGCCTACATCCTTAGATGAACACAGATACAACCAACAACCCTACAGCAGTTCAGAATGTTTTTAACACTGTGGATTCTGGGTGAAGTCTCTGGGTGAAGTTTCTGGGTTTATCTTGTGAATTGTGTTGGCACACCTAACAGTGTTAACATTGTCCAGCACCCTGTGGCACCCTTGAAAGGATCTCAAGGCACCCCAGGCTGCCATGGCATCCTGGTTGGGAATCACTGCCATGGATTCTAATACATTACATCAATATAGGGTTATACATTACAGGTCTACTCCTTTACACTGGCCTAAAGTTGAGTTACACTATTGTACATGTGTTGTGTATTCATGTCCTTCAATGTGTAGATGTTAAACCAAGTTATTTTGACTTGACATGCTAGGTAGGTCAATTGTAGCTTTCTTTTCAGAAGAGCTGAGAACCTATACCTGAACCTATACCTGAACTATCAGTGCTTAACACCTCTGAATGAGGGCCTTGTTTGAAAAAGTGGTTCTACAGTCCAAATAAAGTACTTACGCTGAACACTGAAATGACAATGAGTAAAACAAAAGAAAATTTCAGCATACCACACCAGCCTGCATCAAAATTCCTGTTCATGTCGGTACCAATGCACCTGTCGTTGGCATGGCGTGAGCGGCTTTTCCTCCACATTCGATGCTCCATAGATCTCTAGAAAAATGTGCAATTATGTAAAAAGTTTAGGAAACGTAATGTCATTTTGCTTGGTGATGAACATGCAACTTCCCATTTGCAGTTTCTAGATGTCAAGTTTAGATACATAAGCCACTAAAGGGGGTCTAGGGAGGCTATGAAAACATTAACTAATTATCAGCAAGCTACGTAACAAAATAAGATGTTGCATACTGGAAAGCCTGGGCAGGTCTGATTATTCTTAGCTGTATAGAACTGGACTGCATAGTTTCTCCAAGTACCCAAGTTGGCAGATGTAAGCCAAAATAATGAATGGTTTTTCTGAATATTTCAGAGGGAGATAATTAACAGAACTTTGGAAGATATTGATTTAGATAAAGGTTTCCCAGAAATAATTTGTTTGTGTGTGCGTGTGCGTGTGTGTGTGTGTACTTTTTGCATACTACAAACCAAGTTGTGATTATTTTTCATAGCCTCAGTCAGACAAACTTCCTGAATATGAGTAAATACTTTAGGATTTGGTTCCATGACCCAAATTTTCTTGGCACTTTGTTGACTTCAATTGTGCTGTCCAAGGTAACTGAAAATATTTTTTGTTACCTATTTGGCATATGCCAATCTAGAATTTTCACACACAATATTCTTTTGCAAGTCCTAGTTGAGCCCCATTGATCATAGCATGTGGAGAGTCTATGAATGTTATGTGCATTAGGTAACCTATAATCAATAAAGTATCTGATCTTTCCTGCTGCACATTCATTTACCCAAAATAAAAAAAATGATTGCAAAACTATGCTGTTTGGCCTTAGACCACAGTAAGAAGGAATAAGTTACTGGCTTAGACATTTCTGCCTTGTGGTGAACTATCATGGTATTTGTAGTTCACTGATGAAGCTTAACGTGGATATCACCTGACACCTAAAAGAGTTATGTCTGCAAGGGGTAATGCTCTAACATACTTAAGCACTGGTTTGACTAGGCATGATGGAAAATCTTTATGTTCAGTGGATTAAATCGGCCTATTTACAGTAACTATGTTGATCTATGAAGGGACAAAGATACAGAAATTCCATACCCTACTTAACAGGTTTGAGCTCAAATCTCCAGCATGACACTTTGAAAAGTAACCCCTTTAAAATGCTTTTTAGGATAGCTCTCATGATTCTTTCAGAACATGCTGTAATATTCTGCTGTATATGTATAAACCCCATACATACAGACATCCACGTGTACTCATAGCCATCCACATTCATCACTGGCATAACATAAAAATCAAAATGTTCCAGAAGTCTTGAAAAGGTCTGGTCTCTGTCACGGAAATGGGCTGCCTAGAAAACACAGACACAACAATTTATTCAGAGTGTTTTTAGTAGTATTTTCCTCACCAACCTGCCCCCTGGCTATTGTACCTGCTGCCAGTGGTGTTTCTCCCTTTCACAGTCATTGGATAAATACCACTGACAACAGGGGCCAGAGCCTAGGACACTGTTCCTGGCAGAGCCATGCTCTTCTCACTGGTTCAGCTCGTTTACTCCCACTGGCTTCTTCAGTCCAGAGAGACTGACTGTTAAAGGGCAATGGAAATTGGAGAGTCCCAGCAATGTTTAAGTGGCCGTGGTAGTAAGGTCCCTGTAAGGCTCTGGGACACTGGGCAGGATTCTCCAGGACTGTTCAGACAGCAGTGGGAATTGATGCCACCACTTAAGCAACCCCAGGACAAATGTAATGCCTGTTCCAACAAAAATGTAAAACTCGTCCATGGTCTATATATGTCATTCAACTCCCTGTAGTAATGTTATACCATTGTAGCCATAATAGTTCAAGGAATAGTTGAGAAGCTGGATTTGTTTGGCAGTATCTTTTTTTGACCAACTATATAGTTGGGAGAGCTCCTAGACAAACTTTCAGGCATAACTTCCTCAGAAAACCTCAGGTGTTACTACTGAACAAATCCTGCTTCTCATATTCAGCTGTTTGGTGGATAAACTATATTCCAGCTCCTGTGTAGGTGTTTTCAGATTTGTCTTTCTTGTATTTCAAAATCCTAGTTTGAAATACAATAACCCATATTTACCACTCCAAATATTTGAAATGCTTGGCCTAACTTCCTGCTGGTGCTTTAAAAATTTTATATTTGTATCTGAGATCAGTTCCCAGCCCCTTTAATCTTGCTCGCTTTCTCGCTCTCTCTCATATACCCCTCACTCTGGTGTAGCAATCCTGAATTGGTTAGGAAACTGCTGATATCAGAGCATTTTACAAGTGAAGGAAAATAAGATCAAGGTACAGTACTCTGTTTTGCTTCAACTACTGTAGTAAAATATATTATTTACTCACATGTCCTATAAGCCATATGCAGAAAGCAGGAGCAATCCATTCTCTAGCATGGATACCACAGTCAATCCATATGGCATTTTTTGGTGTTTTATTTCTCTTAAAAAGCTGACAAAAGGAAGTCACATGTTGAAATGGCATGTGGAAATAGAATTAGAAACAAAAGGGCAGAAGGAAATGTTCTCTTTCTCTCTTGGATAAAGTTGTCAAGGAGAAAGAAGTATATACTAATTTATATCACTTTAAAGCTAAAGTAACTCAAACTTGCTATGGTGCATCTAAAAACAGTCCATTGCAGATGCCAAGGATAAATAGCATTCTACCTATTTGTCTCACGCAAAAAATGTGAGCAAGAAATAATACAGATTCTTTTAAAAAAATCTGTCAGACAAAGACTGGCACCTGTAGCTTAAGGTCTACAAAAAGATTGCACATTAAATCACAACTGTACCTTCAAAACATAAAGTGGACGTTTCTCATATGAAGATCCAATGCATATTTTCTGGAGGATATCCGCATTTTGTTCTGTTATATAATCCATCCAAGAATTTATCTACAAAAATGTAGTGGTTCAGTCAGTAAATGCAGTTTCACTTTAAAAGCATTTTGCCCCTGCATTCAATGCACAATGCAGAAGCATAACCTCCGTTGAAGTAACAGGAAGAACTGTTCCAGCTTTGAGAAGGGCAGGGTGACATTTCCTCAGGGGCCAGAACCTAGGACCACAACATTTTCTCAAATAGCTAAGTAATTTTAGGAGCACATATTTCATTGGGATTCCACCTGCAATCAATAGCTCATAGCCAGGTCATCTCACACAACTGGACTGACAAATGAAAGATAATACATTCTTCCCTGAATATATTAGATGTCATACATAAATGAAATTTTATGACTTGACTCCCAAACCAGAAGTAGCATAGCCACATTTGCTGCACCTAGGCTAATCACTCTTGCTTCGCAGCATTAGAGCTGAGAATCAGCTTTAGTTCTCAGCCTGCTATTCAGCCCCATCGCTAGCCCATGGTGCACATATCCTTCCTTCAGAGCCTATAAGCATGTCACCTTACAGTTCTTGTATGTGACTCAATTGCACTAGTGCCCTCTCCATCCTTCACAGATCCCTGTGCTGGCAAGACTGCACATATACCTTCCAAATAGAACAGCTGTATACATTTCAGCCTGTGATTACAAGCCTGAAGGCAAACTTTCCCAGTAACTGTTGCTCTCATCTGCCTGACTAGAATGTAGAAGAGTGAAAAGATGAACTCAGTTGGAGGAAAAAGAGTAAATTGGAACATAGAGTCTGGTGAGACTGAGTCTGGAGGGACTGGGATGGGAGAGAAATTGTTACTGGGATTTGGCAGGATGGTGAGGGGGAGTGGAACTAAGCTGGCTGGGTAAGGAGACTTGCTCTGAGAGTTAGGAAATAGTGTGGAGTCAGGGACTGCTTGGCCCACAAGACAAGGGCTGGGAGCTCAGTGAAGAGAAGCCATTACTGAGGCCCCTGGCATACATTCATTTAATAGTGCCATGGGATCTACTCCCCAGCTCCAACAATTGTGTCTCCTGCCATGACACACATGTATGGCAGAAGGTGTGGTTTTGGGACCAGGGATCAGATCTAGATCACATTCTTTCTCCTTGCCAGTGCAGGGGAAGTCCAGGTTTATGATCAAGGTGAAAGCTGGGTGCTTGCAGCTCCCCCACAACCCAGGGCTATCCTGTGAATGGGGCTGACAATCAGCTGATTGTTGACCCCAGCCTTGGGACAACCCCAGGACTCATTTGAGACATGGAACTGTCCAGGTCTGGGCCAACAATCAAGTGATTGTCATCTCAGCCCTGGGACAGCCCTGGCCTGCTTTGAGAACTGAGGCTGTCCTGGTCAGAGCCAACAATTAGCTATTTGTTGGCTCTAGCACCAGGACAGCCTCAGGACAGTTTGAGACCTGGGGCTGTAACAGCTGAGGCTGACAATCATTTAATTGTTAGGACCAGTGTGGGACAGCCTGGGACTGGTTTGAAAGCTTCCCCCCAGAGAGTTTAAACTGGCTCATGGCAGCTCCAGTAGGGCTACCGGGTGTAAGATATTATAGGCTCCTCAGGGGAAAAAACAAAGGGCTTATCCCACCAGGAGTTTCAATAGCAGGCATGGGGTTTAAAGTCCCCAGCAGGGGAAGCCCTGCTGGAGTCTCATTCTCCACACCAGGCTACCCAGCTTGAGGGAGTTTGGGCACAGGTTTTTTAAATCATCAGTGGGGGAGCTCTCAGCTCCTTCTGCCGAAAGCCTGCAAGGCAGTCCTGAGCCCAATTGGAGACAAGGGCTGCCTAGGAGGCGAATGGGGGCGGGGGAGGGGGAGAAGGTGCTGATAATAATCTTGTAGTTGGCACTGGCCCTGGAGCAGGCCTGGGACAGTTGGAAATCCAGGGCTGCCTTAGGGCTGGTTCTTTCAATCAGCAGATTGTCAGACATCCCACCCCCCCCACATACACACTCTCCAACAGCTCTGGCATGTGGATATGCAACATATTCAATGTAAGGTGCTATGCCACATATGCCATATATTCAATTTAAGGTGCTACACAAACCAGCCACAAAAGTGTTCTACATTATATATAGAACATTACATAGAAATCTTTTTTAATGGCTGGTTTGCTATTTTATAGTACCTTCAATTGGGTACACATGTAGCACCATTGCCATTTACGATGTAATTAACATGTTAACTGCAGCATAAATATAACATGTATACATAACATGTGCCAGGGGACTGAGACCTGTAATGCATGTGTACCAGGAGAACAAATGACAGTTATATAGGTACCTTAATTCTAACATTTCCTACATTTTTAGTACTTGACCTTTCCTTGCAAGATTAATAATGCAAGGTCCCTGCAAGATTAATGCTGAACTTATTTTTGTGCAATGTAACTATTCAGTGCAACCTGTGCAAGGGAGCTCATTTTGATTTCCATTGGCTTCAACATGCACTGCATCAGATCACACTCAAAATCTTAAGAGAAAATCCTCAGATGTCCTCACAGACCAAGTATAAAATTAATTTCAGTCCTTATTTAAAAATGGCCTGCATTAATCAACTACTTTTAGTCTGTTCTGTATTTTACAAAGTGATAAGCCTGGGGAATCGTACACACATTTTTCAGGAAACATCTGCCCATTTTTGTGACACATTTAACAAGGTTGATGGGACAGTTAATTTTATTTCGTTGCTGGCTCAGATCCATTTAAAAATTCAGCAAAGCAGAATCAACTGTAGAATCACCTGTACACAGACCAGCTTCTGTTGAGCTTTAACTGAAAATTATTAGAATTATAAGAATTAGAATGAAAGAAACCCAAGGTGGAAAACTAGGGATGTGAAATACCTATAAAACCATCCAGTAGATTTTTATGTAGTAGCAAAGAACGAAAAGTACTAAGCACGGGAAAGTTGTGGTAGTGTTGGAGTGATGTTGTAGCTGTGATGCTCTACCTCAGTGGTGCTCAAATTTGCAGCCCCATGGGTTGGATGGGCAGTACCTGGTACCTCCACAGACCAGATGCGATGGGTCAGTCCAATCCAGCACACGTAAAGGGGGTTTGGTCCAGCCCCAACCTGGCCATGTAGAGGGGAGAAGGTGTGGCCTGATCCCAACCCGGTTGTGTGGGGCCAGATAATTTGGCAGCAGGGATGGGCAGGCAGTATTAATTGCTACTGCTCCCCTACCACCAAAATTCCCAACTCGTAGGGAGCTCCATGGGCTGGATGTCATGGCTCCTTAGGCTGCATTTGGCCTGTAGGCCAGGGCTTGAACACCCCTAGTCTACCTAGATTAATTTTTGAAAGCTTGTCTAAAAATGTTGCCATCAGTAAAGGGATTCTATGTATATGTATTCCTATATATATGTTTTGTAATGTGTTGCAATCCTTCTAAATTAAGAGCATTATAGCAATATGAAGCATTACTAATTAAGCAATACAAATATAATTTTGTCCCCTTCTGGGTCTCTACTAAAACAGCCTATAATGCAAACAGCTAGTCTATATCACCATTACCAGCAATGAATCATTTTAAAGCCCTTATTAGTATAATAACAAATCATTTATAAAGGATCATGAAACAACATAAGGTATCTTACCTCTTTCAGAGAGTGATACTGTTCATAATATGATACAGAGCTGCGTGGGTGGGCTGTGTCATTGACAGCTTGTGCTTCAATAAGGTCTTGTACATTGTTCATCAAAACTCTGAACAACAAACACAGAGTATAAACTCTTTTTAAATGAGAATGTTACCAAATTGCTTGAATTTCTGATTTTCACAAGAAATAAAAAACATACTTATATCGGATGGTGGATTGTTTTAGTTCAGCTTTCACATCATTTATAATAGATGCATTGACAACAAAATGGACTTCTTTGTCTTTCTTGATGTTTTCAGCTGTAACGGGTTGCCAGAGAACAACCTAGAAAGTTTCCAAGAACAGTTTTTCATCAAGGAAAGAAAAAATACTTTGTTAACAGTGAGTCATTATTTTAAAAATAACCAAATATAATGCATTTCTTCAGTTTAATGAGCCATGTGTGACAAGCAGGTTTAGGTTTCCTAAACTATGTAGCCTTATGATATTCCTGAAAATGAATGGTATGTAGTTAAAAATGTTTATAACAACTGCTATGTATAAATTCATAAATCAAGAACACAGGCAGAAATGTAACCTTTCCTGAGAAAATATTACTAGTTTATCTGTTTAGGTGTTTATTACAATCCAAATTTTCAACTCTCTGGAGCATTATTTTCCCTGAGGGCATATGTGGAATTAATGAGGATCAGACTAGTCTTTGCAGTTATTGTATTCAGTGATTGCTTGTATCAGAGAAGAAATAAATGCCCAAAGGGATTTTGGGATAAGTCAAGATGAAGCCAAAATAAAAAGTGACCTAGAAAGATTAAAAAAAGAACAGAAAATAACAAAATGAGATTGATCTTGGTAAAATGAAAGTTAATACAGTAAAATAATCTGAGACCCTGGTAGTCAATGGAAGATTGAAACTTGGGAAGCAATAATGCTGAAAATACCTAAAGGAGATAGTGAATTGCAAAATAGAACTGAATTAATAACATGAAAAAGACCAATGTAATTTTTATCTGCATCCTTAAAGAGATGTGTTGTGAAGTTGCTCAAAGATAATCGTTTCTTTTCTACTTACTTCTGGTGCAATTTACCTTGAATACTGTATTTGTTTTTGGGCCCCATGTTACCAGAAATGTATCAACTCCCCATCTTTCTTTAATTAATTTTGAGGTTGGTGGCGTCTCTAATATCCTAACAAGATATTACAGATGCTCTGAACCAAGACTTTGGAATATTCAGTGTAGAGATACCCCCTGGTAAAGTTATCCTAATGATATGTTGTTACTGGAACTGTAATGTACTATAGACGTACCTGAGCTTACTTTATAAGATAGCTATTTCAGGTACTGGTAGGAGTCTAGCCATGGCATCACAGAGCTCAGACCAAACTACAAAATCTACTAAAGAATCAACAAATGCTTGCAAAGATAGCCACTCATGAGGTCTGTGCTGCCTTTGGATTAACTGTTACCAGTACCTAAGACAGCTATTTTAAAACTACCTTGGGTATGTCTGCAACACACTGAGTGTCTACATGAGATGCTTTACTGCACAGTAGACTGATGTACTGTGCAGTAAAGTGTCACCATCTACACGTGCTCACTATTTACTGTGTGGTAAATTAGTCCACTATGCAGTTAGCTACTAGCTGTAAATACAGGTAGTAAACTAACTGTGCAGTAGATTCTGCATAGTAGTGCATATGTAGTGCAAATTTGCTCCCAGTCAGCCTTAACACCAGGGGGCCACAAGGGATGGGTAACTTAGCCGGTCCTGGCACTGCTTAGCTTCCGGCTCCCGGAAGCAGGAGCTGGAAGCTGAGCAGTGCTGAAATGAGGTAGCTCTCTGCCCCCACCTGCCTCAGCTCTGCTCAGCCCCCTACAGGAGCCAGGAGGCGAGCAGCATCAGGCCTGGGGAGCTCTCTGCTTCACCATGCAGCTGGGGGCTGACTAGGAGCTGTCCCACTTCTGGGGCAGCTTCCAGCCAGTCCCTAGCTGGGCTGAGATTTCCCGCTGTTCCACATTGGTTCTCATGCAGGAAAGAAGGAATGTGTCACACAAGAGGTGTGAGGGTTGTGAGAGTATAAGATGTGTTACAGGAGCCAAGCTGTGCTGGGGAAGGTGATCTGGAACTGAGGGTGAGGATTAATAAGAGGAGGAAGAAACAGGAGCTGATGGGGGATAAATAGAAGATGAGGGGGCTAGCAGGGTATATAGGAACATAGGAGGATGGGAGAAGGAGCCGGGGGAATGAAGAGAGGAGGAGGATGTTAGGAACTGAGGAGAGAAAAAGTTGAATGGTAGCAGAATGGTACAGAGACAGGACACGGGCAAAAGCCAATCAGAGGCTCCCAGTCCTCTGGGGCACATCATCAAGAATCGATCTCTTCAATTGTATTGGTTGGAGGAATGGTTCCAGTTTTCATGGTAAAGCTGACTTCAGACTAAGATGTGATGGAGAAGAGGGGGAAATGCTCTTAAATGAATATGGATGCTCTCCTTTAATTAAATGCTTTTTTCCTTTAATGACAAATAGGCATCACAAAATCCCACTGGAGTTCTACAAAGTTATTGGTTATAGCTGAAGAGATTTTGATCATCTAAATCCTGTCTTAAGAAAAACACCACCTGCATCGGTCTAAACTCCTGGGACGTTAACCAGATGTCACATGTGAGTACTTTATCACCTTTATTGTGTTGTTTCTCATACACAAAATCTATTGCATAATTCTAAATTGGATTGCTTGGTATAAAACAATTAAATGTTATCAATCTAAAGGATCTGCTCATCTAAATCAGTAGAATGGTGGGAAAAGCTTCTACTAAGCCACTATAACCTATATAGGTATATATGCTATGTAATAGGAGATGAAAGTGAAATGTAGGCTGTGGCTACATGTCAGATGCACCATCTACTCACACCCTGCAACTATACCATGCTGTTTTGTGCAGGAAGTTTCCTCAGCCAGAAACAGTGAGACCCCATCCATGAGATGCAATGGGCAGGCTAATAACCAGGAATCTGGGTTTTCCATTCACTGCAGAAAAACAGGGAAAAACATGGATTTTCTCCTTTAATGGAGAAAAAAGTGGATTTTCTCCTTTAAAAGAGATTTCTCCTTTCTCCTTTTTATGAAGAAAAATGTGGGAAACAGCAGGTTTCCCCTTGCAGACTGGCAGAGTTGCAGCCTGCAAGGGGCTGCTTGAAGCTGGGGGGAAGCAGGACACGGGGGGGTGACAGGTGTATGTGTGCACACGCACACATGCACGTGGCCAGTAATACAGCCAGGCAGCAGTGGAGAGGAGCTTCTGCAGCTGCCTGCAGGTAGGTTAGGGGGAGGATTGAGGACCCTACAGTGATGGAGGGAGTTGGGCAGGGTTGGGGGCTAGGGCTAGGGCTGAGGGTGCTGCCCAGCCAGGGTAGTGCCTGGGGCTGGAGTGGGAATGTACAGCCATGGGGTGTCCAGGGAGCAGGATGGAGCCATAGGTGGCTCATCTGGGGAGTAACTGTTGGAGATGGCTCCCCACCGCTGCGCACACTCTCAGGGAAGGAGGCATGGGGCAGCATGTGCCTCCTCAGATTAGTGTGCAGGGTGGGGGAGGATGTGGGCTCCCCACTGCAGGCTCAGGGCTCCCTACTCTGCTGATTTCCTCCCAGGGCCTCTGCAGCCCAGAGAGCAGGACCCACTGTGGCAGGACAGAGAGTCTCAGTGTTGCTGCCACCGCCTGGAACCCTGCACTACCTGTACTGCTTTGGCAAGGCACCCCCTGTCCTGCAGCATGCATCGCCAGTCATGTGCCTCATGATGGAGTGCAGCTGGTGCAGGGCTCTGCTGGGCCACAGAGGCACCCAGGGTGGAGGGCAGCAGGGCAGGGAGCCCCAAGCCCCTCAGTGGGCAGCCCGCATGCCCCCCTGCTCCATTCTGGCTGCATCAAGTGCTGCCTTCCACATGAAGCAGCTGGATTCAGGCACTGCTGGGGTAGGCATCAGGCTGTGGGCTCTGACCCTGATCCCATAGCCCTGGCAGCTGGGGGCCCCCTCTGGCAGGGCTGGGATGGAGGCAGGGGTCTGCAGGTTGGGAGTGAGGGGCACTAGTAGGGCCAGGGAGCTGTGGATCAGGAGCGACGGGCACTGGCAGGGCCAGGGAGCTGTGGGTTAGGAGTGAGGGACACCAGCATGGGCAGAGGCAGGGAACCAGCATATCAGGGCAGTGGGGAGGACAGCTGCAGCTGGACCCACATCCTGGTGAGCAAAGAGAGCAGGGGGAGCTCTGATTTTCTATGATGAAAAAAACAAAATCAAATGTCAAAATATATAGGTATTTAGAATGTATTTTATTATAATGATTGAGGCACTGGTAGGCTTCTGAATTGCTTTAAAATGGTAGATATATCAATAAAACATTGTGTTCAACTGATATCTATAGATAGATAGATAGATAGATAGAGTGGTGTTTCAGAAAAAAGTAGATTTGGGTTTTTTAATCAGAAAATTTGCAATTTTTAAACAGAGAAAACTAGGATCCCTTCTAATAACCATGGGGCAGGGCATGGCCCTGTCACTCAGCAGTGCTAACTAGCCTACGTGGAGGTGCCATGTAGATACAGTTATGCTGTGTCTGGTTTAGAAAGCCACCTGTAGCACAGCATGTTTGAGGGCATTACCACCAGGCAGGGCTGGTTTGTGTGTAGAAGTGGCCATATTGGGCTAAATCTTCCTCCCAATGTGATGGCACAGTTGCAGTAGCGAGAAGTTACCCAGAGTTCATAGAGAATCAATTACCTCAAAATTGGTTGTCAAATTCTGGAGGAATTCAACTTGTGTTGCTGTTCGTGGGAGAGCTGACAAAACTTGGTCACTAGAAAGGATAAGATATTTAAACACAGCATAGGCCTGAGTGAGTGAGCACACACACTAATAATCTAGATCATACCAGCCTAGAGAGCCAGGCCAAGTCTCAACTGCCTCCTCTGACTTACCTGGAATGAACACAAAGGATGAACGAGCAATTAAAATGCTGGGCCACATATCAGCTAGCCCTCCTCGTCTAGGCTCCTTTGCATCACTGAAAAGGCACTGCTTTGCCCAATAGTAGGCATTGAGCTGTAGCAGCCAGCTCTGATGTTAGAATGTGCTATATATTGGGAGTAACATTGTAAGTTGCCTGGCATATTTTAGAGCAGTCCCCAAGGGCTCAGAAATGATCCAGAGCTGATGAAAGCTTATCTCAAGGTCAGGGAGATGGTCGGCATGCTGCTCTTCCCCAAATTCACTGGGCACAGCACAACAGAAACACTGCACTTCTCTCCCTATCTGTTGAGAACATATAGTGATCTTCTAACTGCACATCCTGGGGCACAGCACATTTACACCAGTGTCATTTACATCAGTTTTGTAAGCTAACATAAATCATACTAAGATCTGAAGCAGACAGATAAGTGGCTATATCAGGGTAGCTGGAAGCAGTAGGCTGTTGTTACTGCATCTTGCTATGGTAGTGAAGGAGCAGGTAATATCCTCTTTGCCCTGATCAAACTGCCGACAACTATACTGAGCTGATAGCGACCATACTGATATATCTTATGACCTTGTTGCTTAACCCCTGATTTTTCCCTAGGTATAATTGCTGATTTAGGTCTGGGCATAATGTGTTTGTTCCTTTTCTACACCAGTATAAAGGCTTGGTCCATCTGTCCTTCCTTTGTTCCGTCCTTTCTTTCTTCCTTCCTTGCTTCCTTCTCACTCAGCTGTAAGGGAAACTGCTCAGATCTTCCTTCTACAGAAGAAAGATCTGATCAGTAGCATCTTTTGCTGTTAACACCTGTTCCTTCCTGCCTTTCCTAACTACAGATTCTGGTTACAATGGTGTAAAACGTGTCAGGTCTTGAGCTCTTCTATGACTGTAAGACATGAATATGCCCTTATTATACATATAAAAGGTTTACCTTCTCCCTCCCTTTCCTCATTTTAGAAGATTGTCCTTAAAACCTCAGCTGTCTAACTGCTTCTGGTTTGGAGCACCATATACTACTACCCCACTCCTCTCTCTGTAGTTACTGATACTTTTCATTACACCTGAAACACATGGCCAAAGCAGTGCCATGCAGAACAGTCTGCCAAGTATTCTGCTTTGTGCTAGGTGATCCTCCTCTGAACCTATACTTCACCTAAATTTGTGCTTGTTAACAACTGTAGAAAAGAGCCAAGGAAGAGACGCAGGTCTGAGATGCACACTGCTAATACATAGCTGACTGGGAGTTACCATTTAAGATTTTGACTCCTACATGAATGTAGAACAGTGTTGGTCTCAGTACACTTTTGTCAGTGAGTTAGGAAAAGCTTGAAATGGTATGTGTGTTTAGATCAATAGATGGCACAGAGCTGGAGGCATGTCTCAGGCCATTCCCTTTTTCTTGGAGGGGAGATGGGGAGGCAGGGCACCTCTTGGCTTAGAAATATCATGGAGTTGTTGACAGTACAAAACAAGCCTGATTCCCCCCACTCCCCCCATTTTAGAAGATTGTCCTTAAAACCAAAGAGACATGACTCTCAAAGCAGGTAGTTACAAGGTATGGATTCTGATTGTCACAACTCATTGTTGTGACTGATTCTTAGAAAAGGTCTGACAGAGGCTGGCAGCCAGACAGTTTATATTTACTGCTTTTAGCTGTATTCCAGACAGTCAGTGTTATTTTCCATGCAGAATCAACAACTTGGTAGTCTTATTTTTGCCTTCACCATCACACTGCAGAGCATCAAACAGCAATCAGATATGCATCATGGCTACCAACTTGCTTCTCAAGGCAAATGACCTATGTAGCTTGTGTTTAGAGCTGTTTAAAAAGTGAGCTTGTCTCTTCATGCTGCTATCCACTAAGGGGATTCTCTTTGGAGGGTGTCCAGACAGGTCTTTTGTATGTATTTTCTCCTGTGGTTCCAATTGCCCTGTAAGGGCATGTCTACATGCAGTTATGGTGCATGAGTAAACAACAGAGCTTATTGCTCTGCAGTTTATTGCTGCTGGGCACATCATTTGAATGTGTGTCTGGGAGCAATACTCTCTGGAGAAATAAACTCTGCAGTTTATTCATGGTCACCACATTGAACCAGGGTAGAGCAGCCCCGGCTATGAGAGGACCCACAGAGTCAGCCTACCAGCCAGGGGCTGCTCTTCCCAGCTTCATTTGCTGTGGACGGGCTGGCTGGAGCATGAGGGTGCTTCAGTGCGGGGGCCAGCAAGCTGCCCCTGCACTGAAGCACCCTCATGCCCCAGCCAGCTCCTCCAGCATCTTCATGTGCAGTGCTACAGGTTTTTTTACTCTGCAGCAGGATAGTACTTGTACAAGTACTGCCTCAGAGTAAATTAGTTTACTCCAGCCTAATAGGGGTGCATGTGTAGACGCCAAGATGGTAACTGAGTAGCTAATTAGTCAACTGCACAGTAAATGTCTTGTGTAGATGCACCCAAGTAGACAGTATTTATAACGAAGCAGATAGCGTGTATTTGTACCCCTGCCTTCTGCTGCGTGAAATCAGATGTACTCTGAAATAGGAAAACAGGAAAAGAAAGGGCCTCTTCAGTCACTGAGTTCAGTCCAGACTGTCACATACCCCATGTCATATAATTCCTTTCATAATAATCTCAGTGATTCTTTCTGGCCTTTAAATCTATTGATCCTTTCTCAGAACATAATGTTACTTCCCCCATTTTTGTTATTGGATTAGTTTTGCCATTAGAAAGTTATGTGCAAGCGTTCAGCTGGACCTGGCTGCATTCTGAGGACAGGGAATTTAAACAGAGATACCACCAAAGCATTACTACTAACAGTTACTAAGACTAAGTACAGCCGGTCAAAAAGCCCAAGGATGAATTGATTCAGTCTTCACAGGTTAGTCTAAGCTGCAGAGATTGAACCGATAAGCAAGTGAACACACATTCACTTTTGATTCTAGAAATGCAGCCACATGCCTGCAGTGACCCAGGCCATAAGCTGAGGGGGCTAGAGCACACCTCCCTGCTTGGCTGGAGCAGATAGCTTGGGCCAAAACTAGCCTGCCCACCCTGCAAGGGAGGTGAGGGTGGGGGGATTATGGGGCAGGTGCAAAGCATCCTGAGATGCTGGGGGAGCTAACTTGAATATGCAGGGGTTCTGGGACAGAAGTTCAGTAAGCTGATTTAACCTAAACCAGTTAAGTCAGATACTACATCCATCCAGGTTTATTTTAAACCAGTTTCAGCCATTTTGAAATCAGTTTATGTACACTGAACTTCTGTTGTGTTACAAATTTGAACCAGTTTCCAATCATATATACTGATTTATGTGGAATTTCTGTCCCTAGCCTGTTTGATACACTTGACTCCCTCCTTTTTCTTCCAGCTTCCTACCTATTATTACCATGACTTCTCCATCATGGAATTTGGGGTGTCTTTTCAGTTACCATTTTCACAATATCTTCCCTTGTCAAAACACCTCCATTCTATAGTCGTAACATTTTTAGACTTTGGCCCCTCTCTTTCACCAGCCAGCAATTTTAATCATGTTCTCGATACTTTATCTTTTTCCTATAATTCTTAGGTAACTGGTTTTCCCATTACTTCAAGTTATTGCTTTCTATTCAGAGTTTTGTTGCCTGACTTATCTTGTTTTTGTCATATCTCCCATAATTTTCAGCAGTTATGAGTTCACCTGTGTGACAATGCACCTTTTTGGGTTCTTGTCACTTTCAGGGCTGGGAAGAGGCAGCCGGCAAGTGCTTGATGAGGGCAGCCATTTTAGAGTTTGGCCCCCTGGCCTGGTGCAGCAGTTTGTTGCCAGCCATTGAGGGAGTAACATTAGAGCTACTGCTCATGGAACATCTTAGAAGTAATGGCAGGGGCTATGGGGATGTCAGGAGGCTCCTGGTCCTGGGTATGACTGGAAACTGCACCCTGCTGGGGAAGGGCAACCTGGTGGGACTCCTTGTGGCAAGGGAGTCCCCAAGAAATGCCATGCCAGTTACCTCATAGTTTCATAGTTGGTGGGGTCGGAAGGGACCTGAGCAGATCATCAAGTCCACCCCCCTGCCATGACAGCAAAGAGTACTGGGGTCAAATGACCGCAGCAAGGTGTACATCTAACCTCCTCTTAAAGACCCCCAGGGTAGGAGCCAGCATCACTTCTCTTGGAAGTTAGTTCCAGATCCTAGCCGCCCTGATAGTGAAGTAGCGCCTCCTGATGTCTAGTCTGAATCTACCCTCTGCCAGCTTGTGACCATTATTTCTAGTCACTCCTGGTAGTGCTCATGGGAACAGGGACTCCCCCAATGCCTGCTGGTGCCCTTTGACTAGTTTGTAAACGGCCACTAGATCCCCCCTCAGCCTTCTCTTGTAGACACTGAACAGGTTCAGGTCCCTTAGCCTCTCCTTGTAGGGCCTGGCCTGTTGCCCCCTGATCATGAGGGTGGCCCTCCTCTGGACCCTCTCCATGTTGTCCACATCCCTCCTGAAGTGCAGTGCCAGGAACTGGACACAGTACTCCAACTGCGGCCTGACCAGTGTCGCATAGAGGGGGAAGATCACCTCCTTGGACCTGCTTGAGATGCATCTGTGGATGCATGACAAGGTATGGTTGCCCTTCCTGACCGCGTCCCCACACTGTCAGCCCATATTCATTTTGGCATCAATAATGACTCCAAGATCCTTTTCTGCCTCTGCACTGATGAGAAGGGAGTTCCCCAGCCTGGAGGTATGCTGCTGGTTCTTCCTCCCCAGGTGCAGTACCTTGTACTTGTCAGTGCTGAAACCCATCCTGTTCTCATCTGCCCACCCCTGTAACCTGTCTAGGTCCGACTGCAGCCTGTTCCTCCCTTCTAGCGTGCCCGCTTCCCCCCACAACGCCCCGGTGAAAGACGGGTAGGGGCACCTTAACCCCAGCCCCCACCATTTGGTGGGTTATTGAGAGAGCAAGGTAGGGCCAGGCATGCTTACAAAAGCACCTGAGCTCTATAGGGGTGTTGGACCTTGGAGTGGTGGGCCAGGAACACCAGGTAGAGGCACCTGAGCCCACAGGGGTGTAAGAACTCAGGCCTTAATTGAGAGGGCAGAGTGGCAGGCCAGGCACGTCGAGTGGAGGCACCTGAACCCATAGGGGTGGAAGAACACAGAGCCCCAGCGTAAGGGGTGGAGTGTTGGCCCAAAAAAAGGGGGGGGGGGAGACTGATTAGTTGCCTGGTGTGGGGCTAGGGGCAAAGTCAGTCCACAGTTTGGCTAATTGCCCACCCACCATGCAGTTGAGTGTCATGGGAGAGACCCAAAAGGCTGCACCAGGCCTGGCCAAGGAGTATAGAGATAAACCTGATGGCCTGCGTGGTCACTCAAGGGAGCAGGGTGGTGTGTGTGTGTCCCAGGAATGGGCAGAATGACAGAGTCCTGGTGAGAGTGGGCTGAATGTTAGAGGCCCCTGTGAGAGAGGGACAGAGTGTGTGAGGCCCCGAACAGGGCAGTATGCAAGAGGCCTAACTATGATCTGAGCTTGGCCTGACTTCAAGCCAGAGTGGTAACAAACTGGATGATACCTGCAAGGCATGGGACATGATAAGAGTAGGTTGGAGTCATGTAAAAACCGCCCTTTGTTATCAGGGTGCTCAAAGGGCAGCCTCCTGCCTAATACCATCTATGTACTTATCTAAAAACCAGGCACAGCAGGTGAGTTAGGTCGGCAGTTTTTCCACAGACGGGTGGGTGGGCCACTATTGAGACCAGGCTTGGGAGTCGCCACCTGTCACAACCTGGGTAGACACTTTAAGACTCTGGTCCTAATCTGTTTTGGCTTTCCATGATATTGGTCCAGCTTGGTATCAGTATTCTTAGCCTTGCCACTCTGAAACTAGTGTTCCTTTACACTTTCTTTCCCATTTCTACTTCTTTTTGATTTCTTGTTTGAGTATCCAATGTTGAACTAAAAAGGATTAATTGGCCCAGTGCAGGTGAAGTGATCAGAGATTTCATAGATTTCGTAGACATTAGGCTGGAAGGGACCTTGGAAGATCTTTGAGTCCAGCCCTCTGCCCCAGGGGCAGGAACTCAGCAGGGGTCATAGGATCCCAGCAAGATAAACATCCAAATGTCTCTTGAAGGTGTTCAAAGTAGGTGCTTGAACCACCTACAGCGGCAGTCTATTCCAGACCTTGGGGGCTCGGACAGTAAAGAAGTTCTTCCGTATATCCAGCCTGAAATGGGCCTGGAGGAGTTTGTGACCATTTGACCTTGTCATCCCTTGGGGTGCTCTGGTGAACAGATGTTTCCCCAGATCCTGGTAAGTACCCCTTATAAACTTATAGGCAGCCATCAGATTGCCTCTGAGCCTGTGCTTTTCCAGGCTGAAGAGTCCCATAGCTCTCAGCTTCTCATCATAAGGTATGTTTTCCTGACCTCTGATCATGTGTGGGGCTCTCTGGACTCTCTCAAGCTTCTCCACATCCTTTTTGAATTGTGTACTGCGTCCAAAACTGGACGCAGTACTCCAGCTGCGGCCTCACCAAGGCTGAGTACAATGGGAGAATGACGTCCTGGGATTTGCTTGAGAAGCATCTATGGATGCAAGCCAGCATTTTGCTCGCTTTACTAGCTGCAGCATCACACTGATGGCTCATGTTCATCTTGTGGTCAATCATGACCCCCAAATCCCTTTCGTCCTTAGTGCTAGCCAGTGTAGCACTGCCGAGCCTATAAGCATGCTGCAGGTTTTTCTTCCTAAGGTGAAGAACCTTGCATTTTTCGGTGTTAAACACCATCAGGTTCTCGTATGCCCATTTCCTGAGCCTGTCAAGGTCAGCCTGGATTGCCTTCCTGTCCTCAGGTGTGGACGCTTTACCCCAAAGTTTGGTGTCATCAGCAAACTTGGCCAGTCCGCTTCTGACTCCATTGTCCACATCATTAATGAAGATGTTGAATAATATAGGCCCAAGGACAGAGCCTTGATGGACCCCACTAGTCACAGCGCACCACGATGATTGACTTCCATCAACTACTACCTTCTGGGACCGGCCCCGGAGCCAATTCCCCAGCCAGCAGATCATGGTGAAGCTGAGGCCACAGTTGGCCAGTTTTGCTAAGAGGTGATCATGGGATACCAGATTGAAGGCTTTTTTAAAGTAAAAATATATGACATTAATCTCCTCTCCCTTGTCCAGGTGATAGGTCACCTGGTCATAAAAGGAAATGAGATTGGTCAAGCATGACCTACCTGCAACAAACCCATGCTGGCTATCTCTCAGGATATTGCCATCAGCTAGTCTGTTAAGGATGGCCCCTTTGATAATCTTTTCCAAGACCTTCCCCAGGATAGAGGTCAGGCTGATGGGCCTGTAGTTTGCCAGATCTACTTTCCTCCTTTTCTTGAAGATTGGCACGACACTGGCCTCCTTCCAATCTTTGGGCACTTCACCTGAGCACCACGAGTTCTTGAAGATCCGTGCCAGGGGCTGGGCTATGATGCTTGCCCCTTGAGTACCCTGGGGTGTAAACTGTCAGGGTCGGCTGACTTGAAGGTATCCAGCCTCCCAAGGTGTTCCTTCACAAGGTCAGCATTGATGGAGTGTAAGGAATCTCCCTCACCCAGGCTTTCCTGTCCCATAATGGGCAGGGGTGTCCCTTGGGACTGATGAAAGACCGATGCAAAGCACCCATTTAGCAAGTTGGCTTTTTCCTGAGTGTTGGATGTCAGTTGTCCCATCTGGTTTAGCAGGGGTCCAATGTTACTCTTGCTTTTCCTCTGGCTCCCCACATATCTAAAAAAGGACTTTTTATTGTCCTTGATACTTGTAGCTAGTTGGAGTTCAGTTGCAGCCTTGGCTTTCCTGGTTTGCTCCCTGCAGGTCTGGACCAGTGCAGAATATTCCTCCTTGGAGGTGGATCCCGTCCTCCATCCTTTGAAGGCCTTTCTTTTTAGATGCAGGAGGTCTGCTAGTTCCCTGCAGAGCCAAGGGGGCTGCTGTGCCCTTTTGCTGCCTTTCCTCCAAGATGGAATAGACTTAGCTTGTGCATCCAGGATCGCTCCCTTGTGGAGCAGCTACTCATCCTGAACTCCCCTCCCCTTTGGGTTGTGGTCCTTTGGGGCCTTACTGACAAGCCTCGTGAGCTTGTCAGAGTCAGCTTTCCTGAAGTTGAGGACTTCTGTATAGTGACTTGCCAGCTTACCGGCAGATGGTGAAGGTGATCAGCTCGTGGTCACTGTCACCTAGCTTCCCTTCGATTGTTAGGTTGCTGATTAGGTCATCCTCTGCTGCCAGTACCAGGTTGAGCAGCGCTTTTACCTGCAGGCATCTCACACTCAAAAAAAAGAAAACAAACCAACCCAATGCTAGTGCATCACAGAATTAATTTTGGTAATTTGTTGTTGTAGTTTGACTACTGATAGTACTTTAAAATACAGTAGCATATGCATAACAGTGTCATTTTGATATGCAGTAGTCAGTAACAAAGCCTCAGGTTCAGTGGGATTCTGTTATAACTTACTTCAGAGGTGCTTTACCTTGATAAGCAGGAAAACTGAGTTCTGTATCTCCTGCAGCAACCAAGTTTGAGATGCCATGGTCTGCAACATAGTGACGCCTGTGCTGCTCACTCTCTGTTTCTGTCTCCCAATTCAGTCTTTCATCCTCTCCAATGTAGCTTCTGACCTTCGCACTTCACTGAGCTTCTTTTTTACTAAAGGCTCTAACGGTCCTTTTTAACCCAATCTCAGGGCCATCATGCCATCTTCAACCTTCTTGACCTGTCAGCTGCCTTTGACACATACTGTTCTTATGCTTGTCATGCTGACCAATCCTGTTTTGTTGTTTCCTCAAATTCCTCTGTGTACCTGTCTGTATCTGTCTGTATTCTCTTGCTGATACTTAGATTGTAAAGCCATCCAGGACAGGGACAGGCTTTTGTTGTATGTTTGTACAGCTCCTATTTCAATGGGGTCCTGCTATGACCAGGGCTCCCAGTTGGCAGGGTATTGCAAAATGTATTTTAAAATAATAATAACAACAATAATAATAATAACAATAATAATAATAATAATAGTGACCTGGAATTTGTTACTGATTCTTTCTGGAAGCTATGAATGCCCTTAGTTCCATTCAACATGTGCCTTTCTTTCCATCACTCTTCGTAGCTTTTCCCTTAGCACATCAAACTTTTCTCCATGACAAGAAACCATGATATTTAAGGTTCCATGTGGGTGGAGAACAAAGTTACAAGTAGAGGAGTCTGTTCCCCACTTGTAAGCCTTCTCCCTTTTCTTAAATGGTTTGATAAGCTTTAGCAAGCCTCACAACTTTATTCAGACTTTTGCAATAAATTAAATTATTCTTATAGATGCCAGATTTAACTTACAGTCTTCATAGAAGGCAGGGCAGAGAGGCACCTTATAGACTAGCTGAATCAGAGATTCATAAGCTTTTGTGAGCAAGAGCTTGCTTCATCAAATGCTATATAGTCTTTGTAGCTGCAGAAGGAATGTTGTAATCATGTATCCTGATTGCTTCAGCGCTAATAGTCAAATACTGGTGCAAATTTATGAGCTTTTAAGTATGATTTTTCAGCCAATCTCATGATTTTGTCATGAGCCAATCTTTTGACTTTAGGTGGGAAGGCTGACTTGTGGTTTTTTGCTTGCTTGGAGCTGGCAATATGGCATTTCTGCTGACCAGGTCAAATCCTAAATGTTTTGTTTAAATATTAAAAGACAAATTTTCAACTGGTGTAAATCAGTATCGCTCCACTTAATTCACCCCCAAAGTTTATTTCTATGAATCCATTCCTCTCTCTCCCTATTTTACACAAAGCTAATCTGTATTTTGGTAACTTGCAAAATCTGATTAAAATACAAGACAAGATAAACAATCCTCTGTTTAAAACATACGTCCAAGTGTTTAGAGACCTAAATAAACTGGACTCAATTCTGAACTCAGTTCTACCACTGACTTATGTGTGTATCTGAGCAAGCCACATAATAGGCTTAGTTCATCTTTCCGTAATGGTTGGGGATCCGACAATAGTAGGTACTATATATTCATTATTATGGTTGTCCCTGGGTTTGTTCAACATTGTTACAAAATTTTCTATCTTTTATTACCACATTTCAGATTTTAAAATCTAATGATTATTAGAAAATACAGACTCTTTGTCTCCTTTCATGGCACATGTTTTCATGTTTTTAACAAAGCTTTTTAGTTTCTAGGCATTTCTGAAGCTTATCAATAGGTGACAATAAAGTGGCTTTTAAGACATTTGACAAGTACGAATTGTTATTTTTAAAATGAATTATGGCAGGAAAAACAATCATAAAAACAGTTTCAGAAAGACAACAGATTGTTAGCACTTTCAGAAATGGTTTCTATCTCCACCTCAAGAAGTAATTCATTTAAGGCCTTGTTTTAGGGCAAACAGAGCAAATTATTTTTCTGATTTAGGATGCCATTTATTGGCATTCCAAAGCATCAAATGAACAGAATTGATTTGCACTTAGCTCAAAAAGAATATCTTAATATGATTAAAAACATAAGATTTATCGTCACAAAGAAAACCTATAATAATTTCATTGCATACATCATCTATATATTATATTGAACTACATATCCAATTACAAAAGCAATAAATAATTGAAGACCTTTGTCAAATGTTTGTTAATAGCACTCCCGGTTATCTTGCTTCAGTCAGGAAGTCTTCCCTGCCCCTCACACTAGCATACAAATAGCAGCAGTAAATTGGTTACCTTTGAAGAGTGAGGACATATTTCTGCTGAATGTATAAAGCTAGGGTAAAAACAAAGAAGTAAAGCTTCATCTCAACAGTGTCTGCAGTGGAACCAAGTGCAATTAAAGAAGCCAAGGGTTCAGGACCTATATTATTGATTTCAAAAACCATTATTTAAAGACTGGTTAAAATTTAATACAATCTCTTGCCACCGTCCCCTCCTCCCTGTGGCTAAGTCAATATGACTTAACTCCTGTGGGAGAGTCTGTTCATATTGATAAAGCAAATCCTGGAAGGGGCATGGCACATTTTAGTCTTCTCATATTGACAGGTCACTTTGTCTTCTGAGCTCTTATATTACTGTATTGTGGCTACAGACCTCAGGACTAAACACAACAGCACACTGATACTTAAGTTCTTTTTATCATCACCCTATAGTATGAATGATGCCTTGTATTATGACCTAGAAAAAAACATGGCCTAGTGTGAAACAGGAGGACTGCTCTGTGTAGACATACATAGAAGTCCACAGCATGGTTATGGGTGGCACCTTCACTTTTTTTCCCAATAGAGGAAGCAAGGACAAAGAGAAGTCATATTATCTGGCATAAGAGGAGTCAGTTTATTTTCCCAGTACTAGGAGTGATTCCTTCATTTCAAACTGGAGCCTATTCCCTGGCTCTGCTTACTTTGGGGGATGCTTTAGCCAACTCCAGCAAAGAGAGGACTAGGGATGGATTTTATTACTATACTCCTATTCTAGGCCAGCTTCCCATTGCTGCCCCTCTCTCCTTCCTCAGTGTGCCCTTGGAAGACGCACAATGAACTGAGAGCTTCATTAACCTGAATTACTATTGTGAATTTTCCAGACTGTCTCAAATTTCAGAGCTGTGTCCTGGTGTCTCCACAGAGTCCCTGAAGTGAGTTTTATCCCCAAATTGAACAAACCCTTCTCAAACATTCCTGTAATGCCAAACAGTACCTTGCTTGGTTGCCATGCTGTTCCATGTAAGCTAATTAGCTCATAAAATGCTGCATCCAAGATAATTAGTCACAGACAGAACTAATTAGTTCGGTCACAGTGCTGCACTAAGACAGCTACACTACCTAGGACTAGAAGAGGCATAGATTACTTCTGCTTCCTGAGGTATGTAATGGTTGTTGCATCTGTCTAGGATCTGGGACTGTGTCCTGGAATTTGGGACCTAAAAGTGGTTTGTTTTTCTCTAGATTTTTAACTTGATGTTGAAAGGTACTGACTTTCTTACATATGATTCTTCTTCTTTTGCAATTCCACAGGGAAACACGGAAGCTTCCTGGTTATACATTCTGTCAGTAGGGCTGTGAGTGTGAGAGACTGAGGAGGAAAAATTAGAATAAAATTATGTCCTTTTTCTCTCTCCATTTCTGCATATAATATTTTAAGTAAGATGATGGGCAATCACTCGTGAACAAGTAAGATTGGATCTTAATAGTGAGTCTGCACGTGGCTCCATAGCCCAATTCTAGATCCACATGTTTTGTCACAGTAAAGACAGGTGTTTCCAGGAGGGATGGGCTCTGTGTTGCTGCATTGGATGTTCTGATGTTCTTTTCACCTGTTCCTCTTTTCCTCTTCTGCCTGTTGACAAGCTGTCTCAAAGTGTTGAGGTCCCTCCCAAAGAGCCTTCCTCCATTTTGGTCAGTCCTGAGCAAGGGTCTCCCAAATGTTGATGGTGATGTTACACCTCTTCATGTTTGCCTTCAGGGTGTCTTTGAAGCACTTTCTTTGCCCTCCACTACTATGCTGACTTTCTTTCAGCTGTGAGAAAAAGATTCTCTTTGGAAGATGGGAGTCAGGCATATGAACAACACGACCTGTCCATCAAAGTTGGTTTTGGATGATCATGCCCTCAATGCTGTTGGAATTTGCTTCAGCCAAGACGTTGATGTTTGTGCATCTATCCTCCCAGTTAATCCAAAGGATCTTGCAAAGGCACCATTGTTGGTACTTTTCCAAGCTCTTGAGATGTCTTCTGTATGTGGTC
The DNA here is from genome assembly GCF_000455745.1 of Alligator sinensis. Lineage (NCBI taxonomy): Eukaryota > Metazoa > Chordata > Crocodylia > Alligatoridae > Alligator > Alligator sinensis. Next base: position 438,513 of record NW_005842599.1, on the reverse strand, counting down.
CAAGTTTCTGAGCCATACAGGAGAGTTGGAATGACAATAGCTCGATAAACCAAGAACTTTGTTGCAGCAAGGATGTCATGATTTAAGAATACTCTCTTACTCAGACATCCAAAGGCTGTGCTCACATATTTTAAGCAGTGCTGTATTTCTGTGTCGATGTCTGCCTTTGATGAAAGATGGCTTCCAAGATAGGCAAAGTGATCCACGTTCTTCAGCAATTCTCTGTTGATTTGAATGGGGGGGGGTCTCCATTTGGAGCAGGTTGGGAAAGGACTTGCATTTTCCTGATGTTTAAAGTTTGGCCAATAGTCTTGTAGACTTCTGAGAATACATTAAGAATGGTTTGGAGGCCTGTTTCAGATTGAGCAATGACAGCATTGTCATCTGCATACTGTACCTCTGTTACAGATGTTGTCATGGTCTTTGTTTTGGACTTGAGTCTGTTGAGGTTGAAGTGTCTTCTGTCCATCCTGTAAACAATTTCAATTCCAGGTGGGAGCTTTCTGTCAACAAGGTGAATTATGGTGGAGATGAAGATGGAAAACAAAGTTGGATCAATGACACAACCTTGCTTCACTCCAGTTTTCACCTCAAATGGTTCTGTTTGATTCCTGTTGCTGAGAACCCTCGCTGACATGTTGTCATGGAGAAGTCTCAGAACACCGATGAACTTGTTTGGGCAGCTAATTTTGGACAAGATTTTCCATAGGTCTTCACAGTTTACAGAATTGCAGGCTTTAGAGAGGTCGATGAAGGCCAAATAGAGAGGTTGATTTTGCTCACGACACTTCCCCTAGATTTAATGTGCTGTAAATATCATGTCTGCAGTTTCTTGAGATGGTCTGAAGCCACTTTGAGATTCTGGAAGAATTTTTTCAGCAGTGGGAGAAGGCAGTTAGTGAGGATACAAGCAATGACTTTCCCAGCAGTGGCCAACAATGAGATGCCTTGATGGTTTCTACAATCAGCTCTGTCCCACGTCTTGATGATTGTAACAATCAAGGCATCCCTTAGGTCAGCTGGGATTTCTTCTGTGTTCGAGATTTTAAGGATGAGGACATGAAGCTGACACATAAGTTGTTCTCCTCCTTTGAAAATCTCTGCAGGTGTTCCGTCAACACTGGCTGCCTTATTATTCTTCATTTTCCGGATGGCATTCCCGGTCTTTGCCAGGGTATGTGGCAAACCAAGGTCTTCTCTGATTGTTTTTTGCGGAAAATTGTTGATCTTATCTTCATCTACAGTTGAGTCATGATTCAGAAGGTCCTGGAAATGTTCTTTCCAGCGAGCATTGATGGATTCACTGTTTTTCAGGAGTGTTGTTCCATCCTTTGATCTTAGAAGATTAAAGCCTTGAGTGCTAGGGCCGTAGACAGCCTTGGTAGCGCTGAAGAAGCCACAAATGTCATGAATGTCAGCAAAATATTGGATTTCTTTTGATTTCTGAGTCCACCACTCATTCTTCAGTTCTTGTGTTCTCTTCTGCACCTCTGATTTTTACATAAGATATAGAGTGATGAGGGGCTGAAGTACCTGAGGAGCAGTGCAGCATGCTCTCTAGTATTCATATCAGGGGATAAACTTTTGGGTTGTATTCTTAGCTGTGGCACTTATTTACTTGGATAAGCCACTTACCTACCCTATCTAGCTGAACCTTGTGAACTTAATTTGTTATTGTTCAGTAAGTGCCTACAAATCTCCGTGTAAAAACTGGTATGGAAGTGTAAAGTTTAAAAACAATATGCATTTGAGCCTTCTATTAAAGACATTTTAAATTATTTTAAATCATATAAATATGTTAAATAGTTTTAATTTAAGGACCTGGAGCAAAGATTTCTACCATTACAATACAATACCAAAACTGTAGCCATGCAAATCAACAAAGTCAGACCCAGACTTCGTTCTGACCTGCTACAATACCAGCCCCAGGACACAACAGAATCCCTATGGCTGTCACCTACAACCTTGAACACCTTAGACACATCATTAATGACCTCCAAGCCTTCCTGCAAAAAGACAGCCATCTCAAGGTAGCCATGAGGGACAAACCTGTCCTCACGGACAACCACCCCAACTTTAAACAGCATCTCTCAAGCAACAGGCTACCTAACTCACATTCTCACTGAGACACAGGTCTTGATCCAGATCCAGATGACAGTTCTGTTCCCTTATCAATACAGACCACATTATCACTGGACCAAATAACAGATTATAACATCTGAGGTTCATTTACCTACAGTTCTACCAAGCCATGTATGCCATTACTTGTTTACAGTGGCCCTCTGCTGTCTATATTGGACAGATGAGGCAATTCATATGTGAAGGATGAATGGACACCAATTGGACATCACGTCTAGAAATACACAAAGCTTGTGGTACAACACTTGAACCTCCCTGGACACTCCATCGCTGACATCAGGATAACTGTTCTTAGGTAGCAAACCTTTAAAAACTGATTTGAACAGGAACCTGTGAAACAAGAAAACATCCACAGACTGGACTGTGTTAAGTATAACTTAAACAGGGACTGTAGATTCTTATCCCATTACCTGGATTAGGTTTTGTGATCAATTTGTTCCTACAGGTTTACTGCTTGCTTGTTTCCCTTTTTTGGGATTGCCCCCTTTCCTACCCTCCCTTCCTACCTTTTACATTTAAATCATTCCCTCCATTTCATACACTGTTCTGTTTATGTCCTTTCACAGCATCTGATGAAGTGAACTTAGCCTCACAAAAGCTTATGTTAGATATATACATATACATATACATATATAAAAATCGATATATGTACTAAAGATGATGCTAGATATATACATGCACACACACAAACACATGCTAGTTATATATACTAAATCATATATATACACAAAAGCTTATGCTAGATAGATAGATATGTATTTGTGTGTGTGTGTGTGAATGGGTGTGTAGCATAAGCTTTTGTGTATATATCTGATTTAGCTTTTGCGTATATATCTGATTTATCTGATCTATAACAGGGCTGCTCAACCCCCAGGCCTCAGACATATCCAGCCTGTGGAGCCATGTCTTCTGGCTCTCAGGTGTCCCCACGGATCCAGAAATTTGCTGGTGGGAGAGTGGTAGGAATTAACACTGCCACTCTCCTGCCATTGGATTTCCAAGTCCTGTGTGGTTGGATTAGCCTCAAGCAGAAGGATCAGGCTTCATTACCAACCAACTGCATTGGCTCCAGCCAGGCCATTTCCACAAAGCTGGATTGGGTGCTGGGTAGGCCAACACCATGTGCTGGATTGGGCCCATGGACTGGATCTGGCCCACAGAAGGATCTGGCACCAATCATGCAACATATGACCTGAAAATATTGGACACTACTGATCTGTAAGGTGCAAATATACCCTGCCTTCTGCTTGACTTTGACTACCTCCCATTATTAATTATACCTTCAAATAAATAATAGATTATAGAATAGCCAAAAATAATGTTAAACCAAAGGAAGTCATCGCTAATGTTCCAGAGGAAATGCCTAAGTCCTAAAACCTGAACCACAAATGAGGGACAACATTGCTATAGTAGGACAGAATACTGGAGAACGTACCGAAAATGAATCTCTAAAACAACACCAAAAAAAAACACTTTGGACATTCATGACTGCCTGGATTTTGATGTCCATTCTTTATTGATTCTAAACTTTGTTCAAAGAAAATGAAATCCTGGTAAGTTATGCAAACAATTCTCAGATAAGGAAGCGATGATCACCCTGCCAAGTGGTTGATTTTTAAACCATCAGTTCAAATGTTCCTCTGTTACAGGAAAGCTGGTTGCTGTATTGCCACCAAAGCTCCATAAGGCTACAAGTGAAAGATTTATTTTTAGTAGTAACTGCCTCTTCTTTATTTTGAAATGAGTAGCAACATTGAATATTGGACAGTGGTGCAATCTGAAATCTGAGTTTCGAATTAGAATAGCAATGGAGCTCAAAGCCTAAGAGAAAATGTCTCATCATCCAAATTATTAATGTATCATAATTACATCCAGATTAATAATCTAGATGATGACACAATAATATGGATGATCCCCTCCACATACCCATATCTCCTGCCCTCATGTCACTCCTGAGTTGGCAAAAAACACATTTATTTCATAGGATGCATTTGATGTTGAATGTCTGTTTCTTTCTGTAATGCTTACTGAGTTAACTGCCCCTCTGACCTCTCCTGCTCACTTTGAATGCATTCCTCTTCAGGTCTTGGAGTTCAAGCCACCACCCATCTCTTGAGGTGTAAATTTGGGACTAGGTAAATCTTAGACCAGGCCCAGGGATACAATGCCCTTGGTTTAAGCATTATTATATCAGTAGGTCTGACCTATCTACAGTACTGTGATCCCTAAAGCTTACCTTCCCCTGCATCTGATCCCTTCCACATCCATCTTACTCCAGCTCAGCATTGTAGAAGGGAAGGGAGGACTTATTCTAGTGCTCCCTGACTTCTAGCCTGAACCACAGCATGCATGTGCCTGCATTTCCTGAAACAAAAGTGAATTAGACTAACCTGCAAAGACTGAATCGGTTCAGGCTTGGGCTTTTCAAATGTCCGTCCCTAGCCTGGATTATCCCAGTAATTTACAGCACACTTTTAAAATTTGGGTCCTGTCCTGCAGCAGGATTCTCACATCTTGATCAGTGTGATGCCCCACCAATTCTAGCAGGACTCCATATGTGTACTGTGGTCTGTGTTAATGAAAAGCTTAGTTTATGCAGTCAACTGAAAATGATAAAAATATTAACAAAAGACATGCCTTAATAAAGCACATGCTAAGAAGTGTAAGGGGAACAGGTCATCTGTTATCCACAGCTATTTTTATCAAATACATCTCACTATTATGAGTTAGCATCTTTTCTCCATGTGTGACCCCCATGATACAAGAGTGATCCTGTGTTGAAATGGTAGCACATCTGTCTCCAAATTAGAAGGTTGTGCCCCCAAATCACACTGGGGGTCAGGTACATATAGTTTCCCTCCAAAGCCTCCTCTCTTGGAAACAGCCTGTCATTGGTCTGACCCAGTTCTCCACTGTTCTTTTCCTGTGGAATCCTGGTAGCTGCCCAATAATGAGTTGCTGCAAGGGCTGGTAATACTGCCAGTGGATCTGTCTGGATGAAACAAATCACTGAGACCAAACAAATCCATGTTGTTATGCTTCAGGGTGTTTATTTTCAGGTTAAATTTCTAAATGAATTTCCCAGATAATATTTACAGCTTCTTACCTCCTTTCCACTTTGTATATTATTACTATTGATAGGAAAAATATAACCAGCAAGGATCCACTTTACATGTTGCAAAGGACAGTGACTGAAGTCTAATTAAACTCTGATCTCTGCTGTCCGCTATGCTATACAGCTCAATGCTATTGTTCATGAACCACACAAAGATGCAATTAGTTTAACAGCTCTTTATTATGAGTGCAACAGAACAGAATTAGAACTCAATTTACAAGTCTCCCTTTCAAACTCATTCAGCCATTAAAGCCACATCATCTTTCAGTTTTTCCAAAGCATATAATTGATAAATGATTTCTCCCGCCACACCTGAGTTCCTCATCTTTATTCATGAATCAATTCATCTCCATACGACACTGTGATCATTTACATACATGGCCAATGTCACCAATTTCTGTTATCTCTTTGTAGTAACAAAATATTGCAGCCTATGAAACCAACAGAATAAGAAACTGTAGGGTTTGTCTGAGTCTGTATGTTTTGTCATTTACTATTAACTAAACTCTTGTCTGATTCATATCAGTGGAAGCAGGAATTGGCTGTGAGGGCCATGTCAGAGGTGGTCTGGCCTAGTGTTTAGGCTCCTGGGGGAGGGCAGGAATCAGGGGTAGAGTCCAAATCACAGGCCAAGCCAGGGGTCAGAAATCAGGGACTAATTAGCAGATCCAAGAACCCAGAAGCAGAGTCCAAAACATAAGTCAAGGTTCAGAAGTCAGATGCCAAGTTACCAGATCCAAATGGAAATTTAGGAGCAGATTCCATATCACAGGCCAAGCTGAGGTTCACGAGTCAGTGACTGAGTTACTAGATCTCTCAGTTGCTACCAGTCTTTTACTTGTTTATTGTTGTCAACAGTTCATTAACAAGCAGATTAACCACCCGGGATTGAAGTGATGGAGGTCTGCACCATCATTAAAAATGTGTGCTATAAGGCTTGCCAGTCTTCAGGAAATCATGGGTGACTCTCTCAACTGATGGAAAATGCATTTCTTATTGTTTGCTTTCCATACTATGCGCTGGAGTTTATAAATAGATAGGGGTACTTCTCCATTGTGCTTCAAGGTCTGGACAACCATTCTGATCAATTTACCAATGTTAACCCTAGCTAGAAGAGTTTGTGTAACCCTAGCTAGAAGAGTTTGCCAGCAGCCTCTCTCCCAGGAGCTCCTCTCACTTTTGTTGGCAGTCCTAAAATTAAAGAATGTGTATCAGATCCAAGAGTCAAACATGAAAGAACTTACTTGTTAATGACAGCAAAGGAAGTTCTGCAAGGTAGATATTGCTGCTGTTTACAGGAATGGTTCCTATGTGACTTAAAGGGCATAGTTGCCTGTTTGGGAATCAGTGAAAAGGCAGCCTTGCTTGGTCATGTCACAGACCTGAAGTACACTTTCAGTATCTGAAATTCCACTTTAAGCCCCCTGATTACTAAGTTCACTGCACCATTAATGGGGAGTAATAGGTTTCATGTCTTGTAATTCTTGCTTGTTAATGTGCAGCCTACTCGAGCTTTGGAAAACAGTGGCATATGGATAACCATGCTAATAAGGTACTTAGGTATAAAAGCCTTTGAGAGTGATGTTTTTATTCAAACTTTTTTAATACAATTAATATATAAAGACATTGTAGGATTTGCCACTGTTAAAAAAACTTATAAGATTTTATTGGGAAAATGTACCAAACTTGCACTGTATATTTGGAAGAGTTATAGACAAGCTTTTGTGTACAGTAAAAGTTCTGTTAAGCGGCATCTTACAAGCCAGCACGCTCAATTAACTGACATGCCAGCTTGTAAGATAAAGTGAAACTGGAAGTGCCCACTGTGGCACTTCCGGCTTCTCTGAGCCCGCACGCCCAGGGGCATAACAGGCTGTGCAGGGCCTGCCTCCCTGTCCCACGGGGCCTGCAGGGCCCATGGGAGGGGCAGTGATGCTGCGGGAGGGGTGGCCAGACAGCCGAGACGTGGTGGGAGAAGCGGCAGCCCAGGCTGCTCAATTAACTGGCATATTTTGTTATCCGGCATCCCCCATTCCCAGGGGATGCCAGATAACAGAGCTTTTACTGTACTACGTACTCTTCCTGATCAAGAATCTTGTAGCATAATACCAGGAAGAACTGGATAAACTCTCTCAGGATCTACCTTGGGAAACCCAAGAGAGGATTACTGCTTTCACCACCCAGGAACCAAGGAAAAACAACTTTTACTTATTATGCAAGACCCACAGATTTCATAACACAGGATGCCACATCACTGAGGGAGTTTCTGGCTATATTGACTCTATCCTATTCCCATATGCCACTGGAGCTCCCAGCTGTTTGAAAGGCACCACAGATTTCTTAAAGAAACTGGTCCACATTGACAAGCTTTCAACTAACACCATCTTAGCTACAAGGGATGTCCCATCTCTGTACATGAACATTGCCTATGAAGGCTGAAGTCATAAAGAACATTATCCTCAATGATAAAATTGCTTCTTTTTCCATTAAATTCACCGTCTTGGTCTTCTCAAACAACTATTTCAGATTTGAGGACTCCCTGTACCCACAAACAAAAGACACTGCCATGGGTGAGCTCCCAATATGCCAACTTATTTATGATAGACTCTGAAGTCTGCATCCTCTGCAGTCACCCTTTCATCCCTCTAAGGTACATCAATGACATCTTTATTGTACAGACTCATGAGAAGGAATATATAGAGAAATTTCACCAGAACTTTAATAATGTTCACCTCTACATCAAACTAACTCTGGAATACCCCACCTAGAAAATTAATTTCTTAGACACTACAGTGAAAGTTTTCAGTGGCCACATTGCCATCACATTATGTCAGACACTAACTGATCACCACAGCTACCTTCACACTCCCAACTTTCATCCTAACCACAGAATTGGATCCCTCATCTACAAGCTCTGGGTTACAACCATATCTGCTCTGATTCCAAAGACCAGGATGAACACTTTAAGGATCTGGAGCAGAGATTCCTAACAATTACAGTACAATCCCAAAACTGTAGACACTCATGTCAACAAAGCAAGACTAAGACCTTGCTCTGACATGCTACAATACCAGCCCCAGGACAAGAACAACAGAATCCCTCTGATGGTCACCTACAGCCCCAACCCTGAATACCTTAGATACATCATTAATGACCTCCAAGCTGTCCTACAAAAAGACAACCAATTCAAAATAGCCTAGGAAGACATATGTGACACATAGGTGGGGGCACAGGAGGGCATGTGCACCCCCTGAGATTGAATCTCGCAGGCCGGGGAGTGGGAAGAGCCAGCTGCTACCCGGCCCTGAGAAGCACAGACGGCAATTCTGGTTTTGCTGGCAGCATTTCAGGTTTTGCCACGGAGACTTCTGGAGTCAATCCCCACCTTCCATACCACAGTCACCTATCAGCCGCTGGGGCCCACCCAGAGTCAGCTGGTATCAGTCGCCCATGCTATGCGTTCTCCGATTGAAGCATGGCCCTAAATCTGGGACAACGAGGATCAGTATGCCACACCAAAGCCTGCATCTTTCCACTCCAGAGCCCTCCCACTTGTCCGATTGGTTCTGGGGCCCATGGCAGCTCCCATGTGTCACGGAGAAAAAAATACTTTCCTGGGTGCCCCTGGGTAGTAGGAGGCATGGAACCCTACCCAAATTTGAACACACAACTTATTGGTTTCATACGCAGTAGCCTAACCTCCAAACCACAAAGCCTTGGGTGAAAAGTTGCAGGCCTCAGCATGGCATGCTGAGGCCCAGATTTAGGCCTGTGCTTCGATCAGAGCACTCGGAGAGTCTCTGAGGGCGGGGAAGACGGTGGGGCCAAATTGGGATTTTTTGTGCATTTGAATTCTGGGGCAGCCAAGACACTTGAGGTCCGAGCACAAAGAAGCCAGCAGCTCTGGAGGCTTTTGTTGTGTCTCTAGCACTGTGCATAATGCAGGCAGGGAAGAGGAGGATGTTTGCGGCTGGCTCTGGCCTGTTCCTTCAGGGCAAAGGGCCATCCAGCAAGGGTCTGAATTTTTCTTTTTTTATTAGTGTGGGCTGGTGTTGGGCAAACAGCTGTATGTGACTGTGGTTCCGGTGTTTGCAGCGCTGTGGAAAGGCAGGGGGGCTATCCTGGCCCTATCACTTAGGAGTTTGCAGGCTGTGTATTGAGCTAAGAGGTTGAAAATTCAAGCCTAGGTATGGCCTCTCAGCATCCCCTGCACAGCGGCATCCCAGAATTAATCTTTTTCTACCACGACACATGGAAGCTGCCAGCAGGTTGTGAGTTCACCCCTCACAAGGCTGCCTGTCACCCCCGTACCTGTCCTTTCCAAGTCCCTGCCTACCAGATGGCCACAATAACATACATTGGTTTTCCCACCAACAACCCACAATAAAAAAAAAAAATCTAAACCCTTGTCTGCTAACACTGTGCCCTGAAAAAAAGAGGCCATAGGCAGCCACAAACATGGTTTTGGTCCCACCAACTTACCCTTCCTAACCAGATACTCCAAGTGCTCTGAATGAACCACGGGCCAAAAACTGGGCCTCGGCGTGGCCAAGGACTGCACTTTTACACCCCAGAGCCTTGCCACTATTCCAGTTGGTTCTGGGGTCCATGGCAGCTTCCATGTGTCATGGTGAAAAAAAAAATGTAGCACATACCACATCAGGAGCAGGTACAGAGGTGACACCTAGACTTGACCTCACACCCTGCTGGTCAAGAACCCTAAACACACACTATAACACCACACCTCCAGAGCAACACCTGCTTCTTTTCAAGGCCCAGCCTACCAGATGACCACTCTAAAGTACATAGGTTTTCCCACCAACACTCAGCACTTTAATAATAACAACAACAACAACAACAAAATTGAAAGCCTTGACTGATGGCCCTGTGCCCTGCAAGAAGAGGCCGTAGGCAGCCACAAACATCTCTCTTTTCCCTACCAGCATCATGCGCAGCCCAAGACTCACAACAAAAGCCTCTGGGGCTGCTGGCTTGTTTGTGCTCGGGCCACAACTGTCCTGGCTGCCTGAAAATTAAAAAAGAACAAAAGAGACTGTTTTGGCCCCATGAACTTCCCCTTCCTAACAGACACGCCGAGTGCTCCGAATGAAGCACGGGCCGGAATCTGGGCCTCTGGCCTCTGCTCTGTTCCAAGAACCTGCCTACCAGATGACCACTATAACATACATAGGTTTTCCCACCAACAGTTCACACTTATCATATTAGTGGGAGTCCAGCAGGAAAAATAATGCAGCAGGGAAACCAGCCTGGATTCATAGCAGGTAGGTCATACCTGACCAATCTTGTTTTGTTTTATGACAGTCACAAAATGCTTAGATCTGGGAGTAAAGGTGGATGTCGAGTTTGATTTTAGCAAGGCCTTCTATATGGTATCTTATTCCATTCTCATAAATAAATTAAAATGTTGTGACATAGATGTTTACATGGTCCGGTGGGTGGCAAATTGGTTGAGCGGTTGCACCCAGAGAGTGGTAGTAGATGGGACGGTATCGACCTGAAAGTGGGGGTCCCAGAGGGTTCGGTCCTTAGACCTGTACTCTTCAATATCTTCATCAGTGACTTGGATGTGGGTGTGAAGCATACTCTGTCCAAGTTTGCAGATGATACTAAATTGTGGGGTGAAGTGCACACTCTGGAATGATTGCGGGCAGACCTGGACAGGTTAGAAAAGGGGCAGTACACAATAGGATGCAGTACATCAAGGACAAATCTAGAGTGCTGCACCTAGGGTGCAAAAATATCCTGCACACCTACTGGCTAGGAAGTGACTCTCAGCAGCACAGAAGTGGAAAGGGATCTCGGAGTCATAGTGGACTCCAAGATGAACATGAGTCATTAGTGTGACAACATCATCAGCAAAGCTAACCGAACTTTATGATGCATCAGCAGATGCATGACAAATAGAACCAGGGAGGTGATACTTCCCCTCTATGTGGCATTGGTCAGACTGCAGTTGGAGTACTGTGTCCAGTTTTGGGCACCGTACTTCAAGAAGGATGTTGATAGACTTGAGAGGTTCCAGAGGAGAGCCACTCATATGGTTAGGGGCTTACAGGACAGGCCCCATGAGGAGAGACTGAGGGACCTGGACTTCTTCAGCTTCCGCAAGAGAAGGCTGAGAGGTGATCTTGTGGATGCCTACAAATTCATTAGGGGAACACAGCAGGGGATCGGAGATGCTCTGTTCACCAGGGTGCCCCTTGGGGTAACAAGGAACAATGGTCACAAACTGACATCAGATTTAGGCTAGAAACCAGGAAAAACTTCTTGTGGCCAAAATTTGGAATGGGCTTCTAAGGGAGGTGGTGCTCTCCCCTACCTTGGGGGTCTTTAAGAGGAGGCTGGATAGGCATCTGGCTGGGGTCATCTGA
>NW_005842599.1:419261-426857 GCF_000455745.1 Alligator sinensis | reverse complement strand
CCCCCATCGCTCTTTCCTGCCTAGGCAGGGGGTCAGACTCGATGATCTGTTGAGGTCCCTTCCAACCCTAGCATCTATGAATCTGTGAATCCCCCTACTCAAAGCAGGATTGGAACCTGTTTGGCCTCCACAAGAGAAGGCTGAGAGGGGATCTGTTGGCCATCTATAAACTTACCAAGGGGGACCAGTAGGGAATGGGAGATACCCTGCTCCCCCGAGCACTACCAGGAGTAACTAGGAATAACCGCCATGAGTTGACTGAGAGTAAGTTCAGGGTAGACATCAGGAAGCACTACTTCACGATCAGGGTGGCTAGGATCTGGAACCAACTTCCAAGGGAAGTAGTGCTTGCCCCTATCCTGGGGGGGTCTTCAAAAGGAGGCTAGATAATCACCTAGCTGGGGTCGTTTGACCCCAGTGTTCTTTCCTGCCCATGGCGGGGGGGCGGACTTGATGACCTGCTCAGGTCCCTTCTGACCCTACCAACTATAAAACTATGAAATTATGGATCATTCCTAACTAATCCTCTTCAGTCAAGTGTCTGTCTAACCTCCTCTGCAAAACTTCCAGTGATAGAGATTCAATAACTTGTCTAGGTAGCCCGCTCCAATGCTTGACTGCTCTCATAGCCAGAAAGTTCTTCATCATCTCCAACTTAAATTTCCTCTGTCTTATTTGAGGCCACTGCCCCAGTTCTATCCCCTACAGCCACAAAGGAAACTCTATCTCTATCTTCTTCAAAATTGCCCTTCAAGTATTAGAAGACTTTTATCAAATCCCCTTCCATTTTCTCTTTTCCAGACTAAATAATCCTAGTTCTTTTGGCCTTGTTTACTAGGTCATGTTTACTTGTTTACTTAAGTCATGTTTACTAGGTCTCTAATAATTTTTGTCACTTTCCGCTAGACTCTTTCCAATCTGTCCACATCTTTCTTGAAGTGTGGGGCCAAACATTGAGCACAGTACTCTAGATGAGGCCTCACCAGTGCTGAATAGAGCAAAAGAATCAATTTCCTTGATTTGCAAAGACACTCCTGTTAATATAGCTCAGTGTCCTGTTGGCTTTTTTTTTTTTTGGTAACAAGAACACATGGTTGGCTCATATTCAGTTTATGGCCCACTGTAATCCTCAGTCTGTATTTGTTTGTGTAATTATTCCATTCCACATGCAGGACTTTGCTCTTGTTCTTATAAACTTGCATCTGATAGATATTGATCATTTCTGCAGTTTATTCAGGTTATCCTGAATCCTAGCCCTACCTTCTAGAACGGCTGCAGCTCCACCAAACTTGGTGTTATGTGCAAATTTGCTAAGCCTGCCCTCAATTCCATTGTCCAAATCATTAAGAAGTTAGCCAAAACTAGACCCATGACAGACTTGGGGAACCTCACTTGATACCTACTCTCAGCATTACATTGAGCTGTTGACTACCTATTGAGCAAGATAATCAACCAGTTATGTATCCACCTTGCAGTACTTTCATCTAGTCTGTATTTCTATAGCTTATTAATGAGAATGCTGTGGGACACGATGTCAAAGGCCTTGCTAAAGGCAAGATATATCACTTCCATTGCCTTCCCCATATCCATAGAGCCTGTCAATTTGTCATAGAAGGAAATCAACAGGACTTTCTCTTGGTGAATCCACACTAGCCATTCCTGATCATCTTGATTTCCTCTAGCTGCTTCAAAATAGATTCCTTGAGGACCTCCTAAATGATCTTAGGAGGCCTATTAAGGTCAGACTGACTGGTCTATAATTCCCTGGATCCTCCTCCTTCTCTTTCTTAAAGATGGGCACTACATTAGCTCTTTTCCAATAATCTGGGACTTCACCTGACTGCTGCAGTTTCTCAAAGAGGACAGCAAGTAGCTCAGAAATTACTCAAGCCAATTGCTTCTGTACCCTAGAGTGTATCCCATCTAGCCCTACCAACTTGATAGCATGTAGTTTCTCTATGTAATCCCTACCTGTTCTGCCACTGTTCTAGACTATTTGTTTCCTTCCATTTTTTTGCTGCCAGCTGTGCTTGTTATCAGGTATCTGACTTTATTGTGAAGACGGAAGTGAAAAAGGCTTTAAATACTTCAGCCTTTTCTGCATTATCAATAACATGATTGCATTTTGCATTCTAAGGGACCTATACTTTCTTTGGTCTTCCTATTTTTGATGTACTTATAGAATCTCTCTTTATTGCCTTTTACATCTGCCTATTATCAACAGGCAGTATATGCTTTGTTCCCTAACCACACAAGGCTCACGCCTCAATAAATAAAATTCCTGTGTAAAGGAAATATTTTACTTAGAAACTATTCACACATTCAGCAAGTAAGTTTGGTTCCCAAGAAATAGTATGCTTTGGTGAATTCAGTCAAACAATTAAACTCAGATTTATGGGGGAGTTATTCAGAAGGTAATAAATATTACATACTTTTTTTTTAGATTGCCTGCATGTTTTAATGAAAATTTGTGCCTGCCACTGTTAGTACATTAGTCCATAGGGTTACAGCAATAGGCACATAAGAAATGCATATAGTATTTGCATGAGTACCTGGGCACATCTACAGATCAGCTGGTTACATCCATAAATGCCATTCATTGTACTTGCTATTATGTATACTGGTTGTGGGTAAAGTGGTTGAAAGATTCATTTACTTGGGCTCCACCATCTTGCAAAATCTTGGTTTAGAAGCCGAAATTAACAAACGCATTGGAAAGGCAATCAATGCCACGGCTAAACTTCAAAAGAGAGTTTGGAAAAACAGAGTGCTCACTCTGTTGACAAAGATGTCTGTCTACAGTGCTTGCATACTTAGCTCTCTACTGCACAGCAGTGAAACATAGACTCTTTATGCTAAGGAAGAAAGAAAACTGAACAGTTTCCATCTGCAAGGTCTGCTGTATCCTGGGCATAATCTGGCATGACAAAATCTCCAACTTTGCTGTTCTAGAACAGGCCAAAATATCTACTATGTTTGTGCTCCTGAGATGAAGATGCCTCCATTGGCTAGGACATGTGAATCATATGAACAATGACTGACTCCCCAAGGACATACCGTATGGTGAGCTGGCCACTGCCAAACATCAGCTTGGATGGCCCAAACATCATTTTGTTGATATCTGCAAGAGAAACCTTCATGAGCTGAGCATCAATGGCCACACTGGGAATCAATCGCTTTGGCCCACTGTGAATCAGGGTCTATGTTGCTTCAAGATGGAGAAGGTCAATGATGAGCTAGAGAAGAGGTGTCAGAGACAGGCAAGACAAAAATGGTACTCAGCATGCCAGTGCAAGCTCAACCAAGTTTTATGTGCAACTTGGTCTGCTTGTCGCACATTGGACTTCTCAGCCACTCAAGAAGCTGTGGTGGTACCCGGTAACCCACCAGAGGTGAAATCTCCATGTCTTGAGATCAATGACTGCCAATGATGATGATGTGGGTACAAATGTAGAGGCTATGTTGAGACATCTTTTAAGAAGGTGGCCCCATGATAAGAAGACAATCTTTCTGCTTTGAGGATCTTCAGAAAGGAAAAATGTATTTAAAGATACTCCTAACCTTTAGTCACTCCTTTTTCCTTTTTCTTTTGTTTTTATATTGGATGCTTTTCAGGACAGGGACTATTTTTCATCACGATTACAATCATTACTATCATCTCACAGGGATATTATACAAGTGTTGGAATGATTTTGTAGCCATAATGGTCCAGGAATTATACAAGAGGCAAGGATTTCTTAGGGTACTATACTGGGATCCTGGTTTTCTGTTTAAAAATCCCAAATTCTCTGACAAAAACCCCAAATTCTCTTATTAAAACTCCCAAAATCCATGGTTTTCTGTGATTAAAATGAGATGCCATTATATATATCGCTTTCAGTTAAACATAATGTTTTAAGGTAATTTGGAGCCTACCAGTGCCTCAGTCACTATAATAAAATACATTCTAACTACCTATAAATTTTGGCATTTGATTTTGGGTTTTTTATCATGGAAAACCAGACGTCCCCCTGCCCTGTTCAGTCACCAAGACGCAAGTCCAGCTGCAGCTGTCCCCACCCCCACTGCTTTGTGGTTCTGAGCAGCCCTCATATGCTGATGGCCTGCCCATGCCATTTCCCCTCACTCCCAAACCACAGCCCTCCAGCCTTGCCAATGGCCCTCATTCCTGACCCACAACCCCCTTCCCCTGCTGGTGCCCCCTACTCCTAACCCACAGTCCCGTGACCCTGCCAGTGCCCCTCACTCACCATCCCACAGTCCCCCCCACCCTTGCTGGGCTGCAGCACCCTCACTTGAGAGCTGCAGCACCCTGTCCCCCCCAGCACTGCTGGAGGGGGCCTTCAGCTGCTAGGGCTATGGGGCCAGGGACCCAGGTCTGCAGCCCCCTGCCACCACAGCAGTGCCTGAGCTCCAGCTGTGCCTATTGGAAGCAGTGGCTGCTGTGGTTGGAGCAGAGCACAAAGCCCAGCTCCCTCTCCTCAATGGGTGGCATGGTTGGGGCAGAGCCCATGGTGGGGACGGATGCAGCCTGGAGGCTTCAGGCTCAGGCCTCCCTGCCTTGCAGCCCTTCCCCTGGGGCCTCCACAGCCCAGAGGGTGAGATCTGGGGTGGCAGGGCAAAGTGGAGCAGGGAGGCTCAGTGCCACCACCAGGAGCCCTGTGCCACCATGGCAAGGTGCTCCCTGTCTGCCTGGCAGCAGCAGGGGGCACAACTCTGCACTGTCACTGCTTCTGGCCAGGCAGGGGGCACCTCTCCATGGCAATGTGGGGCTCCCGGTGGTGGTACCAAGCCTTCCTGCCCCACTCTGCCCTGCCACACCAGGTCCTGCCCACTGGGCTGTGGAGGCCCCCGGGGGGAGGGCAGCAGGGCGG
Organism: Alligator sinensis; assembly: GCF_000455745.1. NCBI lineage: Eukaryota > Metazoa > Chordata > Crocodylia > Alligatoridae > Alligator > Alligator sinensis. Next base: position 421,983 of record NW_005842599.1, on the reverse strand, counting down.
GGAACCCCAAGCCTGCAGCCACCAGCCTGCATCTGCCCCTACCCTGTGCACTAATATGAGGAACATGTGCCCCACATACCTCCCCTGGATGTACGCACAGTGGCTGGGGGCTTTGCCTTCCACCCCGCCATACAAGCTGCCTGCAGCTCTGTCCCACTCCCCAGCCAGGCCCTGCAGCCACACATTCCACCCTGACCCCAGACCCCAGGCAGCACTCCCAGTCCCAATCCCAGTGCTACCCAACTCCCTCCCCCCTCCCTCACTATGGGGGCTTCAATTCCCTCTTCAACTTACCTGTGGGGAGCTGTGGGAGCTGCTCTCCAGGCTACCTGACTGCCACATGCACATGTATGCACGCACATGCATGTGGTGCCCCCTTTCTGATTGCTCTCCTCCAGCTTCCCCCAGCCCCTTGCAGGCTTGAACCCTGCCAGCCTGCAAAGGGAAACTTGCTATATCCTGCTGTTTTCTCCTTTAAAGGAGAAAATTTGGTATTTCTCTTTAAAAAGAGAAAATCCACATTTTTCTATTGCAAACAGAAAACCCAGATCCTGGGTGATAACTTTTATTGAACCAATTGCATAATTGGGATAGAGGTTAGACAAAATTTCAGATACAAGGCATTCTTTATCACTCTTCTGAAACAAACACACACAAACTTCTACATGTCCTGGCAATGTGATAGAAGCTGTTCTGCCCAGAGCATGATTTATAAAGTAGCCAGCTCGCTGGTACAGCCCACTTTGCTTTGACTTTTGCTACATCTGTTAGAGATGTGGCTTGCCACATTCAGATCTGAATTATACCAAAGTTAAGGTAGCATTAGAAATTAGAACGTACGGTTCTGATTTGGCCCATGGTAGAAGTTGCACACTACTGAAAAGCTTATATTTGCATCCAAATTTATCAAACTTCAGAGGAGGAAAAGTGCAGAGCAAAGCTTTTAGTCTGACTCCACAGTGGAGATCAAAATAATATTCACACTAGAACACAGCAGGCATCTGTTCAGTTTGGTACACTGTTTCTGAAAGTAGCCAGGATAGATGATTTACAAGAAGGTGTAAAATCCCCATAATGCACCTAATTATGCTGTAGAACACCATGGGGGGACATTTCTTTCTGACTCCATCTGGTGATCAGATTATGCCCTGAAGCATGCAGATTGATAATGCTTGTAATTTTTATCCTAGCTAGTATAACTGCTGATGCCATATTTTTATTCATATAAATGTCTAAGCCTTTTTGATCCTTTCCAAATTATGATGAATTGTGCAGTGAAAATAATGAAAGAATTTACAAAGTCAGTCTCATTTGGAAGCAAAAGCCTCTCTTTCAGAAAGGTAGAAATGGGGGAAGGGAGACAATTAAAAGTTCAGAATTCCTGTGTTTTGTAATCAAAATACCCTGGAATGATTCCTTTTAATAGTGGCTGTATTACATGCCACATTTACTGGCCCATCATAGTAGAATCTCAAACACCAATTTGAATCCATTAGTAAAAAAGACTAGTGAAGTTTCAGTTGTTGTACTTGTAATTAAAGATGTTCATAATTCTCTACAATAACATAATTATTCCCAAAGCTGTGAAAATATGACAGGTTTTATTTTTCACATGAGATTATAAATGCTAGAGATGGAAAAGATCTGCCGGGTCATCAGATGAATCATACTATCAGTGCAGCTTTGTTTCCTATTGTACACTGATAAGCACACACATTTTGTCCTGGTTTAAAAATCCTGCATGAAGGGCTTCTACAATTTCCCTTGAGACACTATTGTATGCCAGGAGTTGAGCAGGTAGGGATGGATGCATAAGTATTTGTTAAATCTCCAGAAGGATGCACTGCCCTCTTGTGGTTAGTTTACATTATTGCACTGTACAATTGATCATAAAGTTTAGGATTGACACAGGACAGTTCATCACTGTTCTTGGTATACAGATTGAGTTAGGGAGACTATTTATAGGCACTGCCCTAATAGCTGAGATGATATACTATGGAGCTTGAATACACGTGAGCAGAGAAGCATGAAGGAAGGTGCTAAGTACTGTGGATGGGGCACTGATGATGAGGAAAGCCACCTTTTATACATATGACACTTTAAACAAGTAACATTTTCCATACATAACATCTTAGGAGCCCAACTGGGTGTTTACTGATAGTAGCATGACTAAAGGTGTGGGAGGAGGCACCATCCTTGAGCACTGACTCAGGCTAGGGACAGACACTCAAAAGGGAGTGGGAATAGATTCAATCTTTGCAGGTTAGTTTAACCTGGCTAGGCTGAACCGGTTTGTAACTGCACAGACATCCCCTCTGGACTGAGGAAATTCAGGCACTTGCCTGCAGTGGCTCAGGCTAAAAGCAGGGGGGTGCTAGAGCAGCCCTCCCTTCCTTTCTTCAGTGCTGAGCTGAAGGGGATTGTGGCCAGGCCCCAGCAGGGCGCTCTGATTAGGGAGCAGTCCCCCACACCCCTCATGACAGTATTTATCACCTCTGTTATCAGCATTTAGCATACCATGAGAAAACAAAGCCTCTGTCATTAGTTCAAGCTCTTCTTAAACAACTTTTTCCAAGGAAGGAATGGAGGGACATTACCAGCTACCTGTTGGTTAGCTCCAAAAAGCCCTAAGCTTCATAGTTTCATAGTAGCTAGGGTCAGGAGGGACCTGAACAGATCATCTAGCCTGACCCCCTGCCACAGGCAGGAAAGAAAGGTGGGT
>NW_005842599.1:409556-418376 GCF_000455745.1 Alligator sinensis | reverse complement strand
TTGATGAGGATGGGGTGAGAGACAGTGTCAAAGGCCTTCTTAAAGTCTAGAAAGACTATGTCCACAGCAACACCATCATCCAAGGATTTAGTTACTTGGTCGTAAAAGGCAATCAGGTTGGTCTGGCAGGACCTGCCTTTGGTGAAGCCATGCTGATTGCCCCTGAGTATGATCTCCCCTGCAGGCCCCCCGCAGATATGCTCCTTGATGATCCTCTCCAAGAGCTTCCCGAGCACCGAGGTGAGGCTTACAGGCCTATAATTACTTGGGTCCTCCTTCCTCCCCTTCTTAAAAATAGGGACCTATGCTGACACGGTCTGCCTTTGCCCTGTCTGCCTTACACAGACATCTCTCAGCATTAGCTAGCATACCACATGCTGGCTATGGTTCATGCTGTGGGAGGGAGGGAGGGGGGAATCCCTGTTTGAGCAGCAAGCAGCAAGGGTAGGGATGGGCAGAGGAAGCCAGGCAGATGCTGCTGTGCCTGCAAGTCTTGGCCAGAGCTCCAGTCAGGAAGCAGAGGGGAGGGGCCAGCCCAGCTCTCTGGAGCAGACAGCCCAGCCCAGAGAATATGATTGGATGCGGGGGGACTCTGGTTTAACTCAAAACAGGGAGTCTGGGATAGACATTGCATAAATCAATTTGACCCAAATCAGTTAAGTCTGATACTACATTCAACCAGGCTTATCTCAAATCAGTTTCAGCCATTTTCAAAATGGTTTATGTGCACTGAACATCTGTTCTGTTACAGGTTTAAACCAGTTTCTGTTCACTTAAACTGGTTTATATGTAATGTCTGTCCCTAGCCAGAGCAGGTACCAGAATGGAGGCCCCCAGGGAATGTATGTCCAGTGATGATATCATGCACCTGCTACTGCAGCCACTTCTTTTCTGACTGAATTCCCTTTTGTCCATTGCTGCCATCAAGGACACTGGGGGTCAATGTGGAGGGCTGCAGTAGGGGGGCACAAAAGTATCCACTAGGTTTGAGAAATGTTGACCTAAGGCACAAACCTTACTAGCTATACCTCTGCTCACTGAATTCCCAGGCTGGACTCTTGTTGAATTCAATAAACAGCAGATTTACCTCTAAGACTAAATTCAGTAAAGGACATAAAACACCCACAAGCTAGGTGGTGCAATGCGTACCTTTTTTGGCACTTTCGCTCCTGAGTAGAATCCATAACCCTGTATTAGATATCCAGGCTTTCTCCCTGCAATGTATAGATTGAGTCAAGCAGTTCAGATAGGGCAGGGGTGGGCAAAATATGGCCCATAGGCTGGATTCACCCCACCAGGACATTCTCTGCAGTCCATGGGGCCCCTAAAAAATTTAGAAAATTAATATTTATCTGCCCCTGTCTGCCTGTCAAAGATGACAGGAGCCTGGGGCAGTAGGACCCAGTGGGAGCCAGCAACAGAGCTAAACATCTGCTGCAGCAAGTCTGGCCCGGCCCTGCCCCACCCTGCCCCACCTCCAACCCCTCCCACCCCAAGCCCCAGCCAGAAGCCTCTGCCTACCAGGGGCTTTTGGAGGTTTCTGGCTTGGGGCTTTTCCTGCCTCCCTGTGCCAAGGGAAATACAGATAAGGAGGAGGGGGGGAGGGAGGCAGGGGAGGACCGTGTGTGATTGCCCCAGTCCTCAGGGCTGGCCCAACCAGCTCCTGTGGTCTCAGCACTGCAGCTAGGAACCACATGGAGCTAGAGGCCAGCTGGCGGGTGGGGGAGGGGAATGGGGAAATGGCTGCAGTAGGCAGGAGAAAGGGGCAATGAGTGGGTGTGCAGAGCGCAGCAACAGCTGGGTGGGAGCATGGGGCCTGCACGAGTGCCCTGGGGCCAGTGCCAGCAGACCCCAGAGTGGAGTGGCAGGAACATGGGGCTAGGCTACCAGGGGCTCCATGGAGCTGGGCTGGCTCCCTCCTCTCCCTGCTTAAATAGTGCAGCCTGGCTCCATATAGCCCCTGGCAACCCAGCCTCATGTTTTTGCCACCCCACTCTGGGCCACACCTACCTTGGCCCCAGTGCACCAGCATGAGCCCCACACTCCTGCCCAGCTGTTGCTGTGCTCCGCATGCCCACTCACTGCCCCTTCACCCAACATGCCACAGCCATTTCTCCATCTGCCTGCCTGCTGTGCTCTGGCATCATGTGGCTCACAGCTGCAGTGCCAGGACTGCAGGAGCAGCTGGGATGTGGTGCCGGAGTGGTCGGGGGGCGGGGGGGAAGAAAGAAGCAGGAGAAGGGCATCAGTGGCAGATGGGGGGCAAGTGGCTGCAAGCAGGAGCACAAAACCCATATCCCCCACACCCCACAAAGCCACGCCCTCCCACACCTATTCACCCCCCCCACAAATCACACACACAAGCACACACACACCCTCCCGCACACCCCACGTACCCACAAACCTATACCCAACTTCCCACCACATCCCCCACCATATACAAGAGTAAGTCTTCATTTTAAGCTATTATAATATCACCTCTATGTACAGTACACAAACAGGACAAACATATTTTTTAAATGAAATTAATGAACATTGTACTGCATGTTTGATTTTTAGAACATAATTTGATATTTTTTCTGGTTCAGAGACTGCAAAAACTCTTGCTGAAAGGAGTACTTCTGGGGCAAGGGGAGGGACTTCTGGTGGCAAAGGTCAGGGGTTAGGGTGTGGGACTTCCGGTCCCAAGATGGCGACCAGGGGGCAGGGCACCTATCAAAGGATGGGGCTACCCATGCAGCCCTCAATGGCTTGCCAAAACTTGATAAGTGGCCCTCCACCCAAAATAATTGCCTGCCCCTGAGATAGGGGAGAAGAAAATGTGATGAGTAGGGAATCTAAAACTAGCCTCTAGGATATTCTGGCCGCCTGGATCTAGCCATTACAGAACACTAACCACCTGGAGCTGGCCTAGAAGAAATGCTAAACAAATGAGCTAGTCTAAAATCCTGCCCTCTTTGGGGATTAGGTATCTTACTTACACAGTGCTGCACATTAAGTGCTTCCATCTACTTGAGGTCCAGGGTGAATAAATGCCTTTTCTTCTCCTCCTTTGTTTCTGTCTTAAGTCCACCAACCCATATCCCACCTGAGTCTAGCTTTTTTTCCCATACTGCTATTGACATGCTATATTTGTGGAAGGGTGGTTTAACTTTGACAGAATGCCCAGAATGGGACTTCCTTTATCTGAGTGCTCTTCACACACAAGACTATTTAAACAAGCTGTTCATTCAAAGCCCTGAACCATCTCCAATCTTCATTTAAGAGTTACTTTAGCAAATGTATTCCAGTGGCATCCACTAAATATTGCTTCTTTACAAATATTCTGTGCCTTCCTAAATGCCCAACAAATCCCTACATTTGAAAATGAACAGTCAGCTCCCTGCTGTCACCTAATCTTCCATCACTCACTATTTCCTCCCTTCATACAGCCTAAATTTTGCAAAAAATAAATGCAGAAGTCAAAAGAAAAAGAAAGGTCCTTTAGATTTAAAAAAATCACATTTGCCCATGAATGGATCTACTTGCTGTTTACTATCTGCTAAATTAAGGAGAATAAGGGAAATAAGACCACTTCTTGGTCCTTTGTTTGGGAATGATGGGTCCCATGTCTAGAAGAGGGGCAAGAAATGTGCATTTAATGTATATCCTCAAAAGAAACATGGGGCTGAGGTAAGCATGATTTTTCATATCACCAAACACACCAATCATTCCAAAACTATTCATAGTGGGTGCTGACAGATGTGCCTCTCTCCACTGTAACTCATGGTGATTCACAGAAAGCGCCATGAGTTACAGTAACCCTCCTGACCCAACATACATTTGCAGTTGGGTTGGGAGGGTGAGAGATTAAGCTCCACTTTGGAGTCAATCCAGGAGGAGCTGCATGTCTTCAGCTTCTCTCCCCTAGCCCCTCTCCCCTGCCCCCTCTGCATGCCAGCTCCAGTGCTGTCTGCATGATGGGAGAGGGAGAAGGGAGGGGGGAGAGCTTGGGTTGAAGTTTGCCCAGCCTACACTGGAGTGCGGGTACGTGGATTGGAGCCCTCCATCAGCCCAGCCCTGATCAGACAGAAGTTAATGAAAGTACTGTGCTTTGGAGTGCCTTCATCTGAACCCTCACATAACAATGCTTAATTTGTTGCATGATGGGGCACTTTTAAAGCACTTACAGCCACGTACTTCTGTCAGCACATGGCTGTAGCCACAATTAGCTTACAGGTGCACATAAGGATTGGGATGGGGAGGGGCTGGGGTGAGGATGTTACCACATCTCATCAAACAGTTCCCAAATATATGAAGTGGGACATTGGGCATGAACTCTAGGATCCAGGGACAACAGCCTTTCTCTGAGGTGAAATGTAATGTTTATTTATAGCCTTACTCACAAAGCATTGTATCCTGGGATTCTACAAACACACAACCCCATTGTTCCAATTTAAGCACCTGTGAAGTATCCAAAATAACACTCCCTGCATCATAGGGATTTCCTTTCATTCCAGCAACAAGCTACATGTATGAAGAGCTGAAGCTCTCCTGATCATCTCCCTCCATATGTATGAAGAGCTGCAGCTTCCAGGTTTTGACTTAGATCCATCAGAGCTGCCTTAAATGCAGCCGTTTTAACCCCGATTTGCAACAACCTATTCCATTCCAACTTAATCCCTTTGCTATTAGTCCACTACCCTTACTTGTCTTGAGTAGAACCTTCCTTTGCAAAATTCCACTTATCATCCAGGCCCACAAGATAAGCTGGGCAAGAGAACATGGTTAGGGGTAAGTTATTGCTTTGCAATATTTGAGATGAGTAACAGCTGCAGAATCTGGGCTTTACAATCAGTATTGTACATCCACCTGGCTATTCCCATTACAGAAGAAATAAAATAAGTACAGTTAAGGGGAGGTGCCAGTAAACTAATAGCATTTACCCAGCGTATTTATCTGTATGTATATGGTGAGTTCAATGTGTCTGCTTTCAAACCTGTATGTTTTGACTCTGCCAGCATATTGTAGTTATCACTTTGTTCACATATATGCAACACTGAAAGAAAGAGTCTGAATGTTTGGCTCATAGGATACTTTATTTGGAGAGACTGTTCATATCACTGTATATTTACTCTTCATTAAGGCAGTTTCATGGAGGAAAAGAAGAGAGTTTCAGGATAATTTGACAAGATTGCATTAAGGCATTTTACTACAGTAGAACCCATGTCATGAATACAACAATAAGCAACACACACTAAGGAGCAGATTCAGTGCAGTGTGTTTCATTAAATCTCAACAAATAAAGGTAGATTTTCAAATGGGATAAAACTGACAGAGGTTTGCTGCTAAAGTCAATGAAGCTATGCTGATGTCCCTCAGTTAAGGACCTGAGCACTAAATATATCACTCAGGTATGTGCTTGGTTAAGTTAAGCACTTTCTTCGCTGAATCACGCCACTAGCTTCTCATCTGTTTCTGTGGCATGCCATCAATTGTCAGCAAGCTTGTTTATGTTGTTAACAGGATTCAATTATTGTTCACTTCATCCAGTTGACACTGTATGGCCCTTTGCTCCCTTCATTTGCATCTCTGCTTTATTATTGCTTCCAAATGAATTTCCTTAGTTTGCATTGCACAGTTTTCATTTGAAGGAAGTTATTGCTTTGCAATATGTTTATTGTTAAAACATGTCATGAAATTATAAAATTATAAAAATGAGTTGATACCTTGCACAATGTGGACTGCAAAGGTTTCTGAGGCCCTGGTTGTGATGCTGTTATTCAAAGAGTAATATCTTTACCCTGTAAGCAGTCCCACCAGTGTCAAAAGGACTACTCATACTACACAGCTTGAGTGAGACCCTTAATTAGCTATCTTCTCTTTCCGCAAGAGTTTCCCAACTCAGAGGATTCTACTATCCCAGAAAAATAAACACTACTCTGCATTGGCTGCCTTTGTAGTGCAAGGTGCTAAACAAAGGAAAGCATGGCATAAACATCATCAGAAGTACGAATGCATTATTAATTGTAAGAGAACAAATGCAACCTTTCAGAATCCTGAAGACTGTCTACCTGATCATGCCTCTCAAAGCAAAACCTCCAGGTGACCTCTAGAAAGCACATTTGATACTCACTGTTACCAGTAAATTTCCAGCTGTTTGAAGCATATTAAGAAGTATGAAATAGCTACACCTAGGCAAGGGAAATTGGGCAAAGAAATCAAGGACATTATTGTTCAGAACAGAACATGGTAGATTATTTTGCAGAGTATATATGTCAACTTTTGTATGTTTTGGAATCTTGTCTAGCATTCTTGCCTTAGAAAGTATGAAGAATCTGCATGTGTCCTTGATACCAAGAAGAGCATTCAGTCTGAGGGAGTCAGGGGGTGCATACCAGCCATTCATACAAGTCTTTTGTGGTTTAAACTCTCTTCATTCCTTTTCCCATAAGGCAAGCAAACACAGTCATGACCATTTTTGGTTTTACTTCAACCAGGTCTTCTGGCAGGGCATAGACTCTTGCTCCAATTTTTCTCGCCATAGAGATGGCATATCTGTATAGGTGGGAAAATTAAAAGAAATGTAAGAAGCAGGATCAGTGTTCATTTGTTCAACAAGTTCTAGTTTAGCATGCTAGAGCTGGCCAGGAACTTTCTGTCAAAATGGTTTTCCATCAGAAAAACACTGATTTGTCAAAACTTAAGCTTTCTGCAGCAATGTACGTAGTTCCATTCTGTGGTCTAATAAAAGTCTAGTCTCCCATATCCTAGGTGAGTGCCATCTGAAGGACGGAGTGTGGGATATTGCAAAATAGGCTTACATTTTAGAACAGTATGCAAAATCTATTACTTCCTTCCCTGATCTCCCAGGGAGATCTTTGCTGAGGGAAAACTCTTCCTAGCAATAAAGGGCCAAATTCTGCCCCTACTACTTCAGAACATTTATATACATGATGGGGATTTAGTCCTTCAGGATGCATTCTATGCCCCCAAAATTGAAATAGTGAGCTTTTAATTGAAACCTATCCCATCACTGTATATATGTGATTGTCCTGATAGCCACAGATGCCTGCTGAAGGCAGAAGTGGTGAGGGGGTTCACAAAAGAATAGCCAGAGGGGTACAGGGAGACTTACAATAATATTTAAATTGATGCTACATAAAGACAAAAACTATTAGCCATTTGTTTTCCTGAATTGTGTTTGATGCAACCACAAAGACTTCACTAAGGGCACTGTACACATGACAATGCTCCGATGTACATGTGATGAAAATTTCCCTGTGTGTGGCTTACTGGCATCACACATTATATGCATGGAAGTTTTGGGGGTTTGAAATGAGTATGCATCATTGCAAACTAAATTACATTATGATGTAGTTTAGTTTGCAACATTGCAATTTGGAAAGATGGAGAAAGGGCCTGTGTGGAGGGAAGCAAATGCCAGGCATGAGGGAAAGAAGCAGAACAGTAGGGAGAGAGAGATAAACTGCTGAGAAACAGAGGAGATGGCAGGATTAGAGAACAGAACACTCCTTTACATTACAGGCAGCTAAAGCAGAGCAATACTTTAGCCCTCCCATGTGGGCTATTGCTGTAGTGGCCACAGGGATGTTGGTGATTATAACTGGGAAAGGAATCATGACTTGGATGGGTGGTGATCTGTGCAGCTGTGAATGGAAGGAGAGAAGGTCTACAAGGCTGTTGCCCTAAAGGTGTACTTCACACTTGGAGAGAATTCACACCCACACAAATGGTGCTTATGGGTTGAATTCCCTTCACAGCCCCTCATTTCACCTTTGTGCGAACAAGGAAGAATACCATTCAATTTCACAGCTGGCTGCTGAAGCATTTTGATATATCTGGCATTATTACCTGATCTTAGAATTTTTTTTAATGTAATAAGAAGAAATATGAGCTTAAGAAGAAAAGTGGTTATGAGCTCATCAAGGGATTGTAAAACAAGAACTATAGCAGCATTCGCTTAATTTCCATTAGCAACATTTTTTTCTATCTTTTTCCCTAGGTACTTCTTGCTTCCAAGATAGTTTTACTTGCAGACACAGGGAGTGCTAACAACTGAGTCATAAGAGTAACTTAAAAACAATGCAATGAGAGCCTGATTTGGTATACTAGGGGCAGCATGCATGCCACAAGTGGCACAAGCAGCTTCTGTGTGTGGCAAATGACAGATCAGGAAGGGGACAGGTAGCACAACAGCAGATAGGACAGGAAGCAGAAAGCAGAGCAACAGATTGGGCAGAAGATGGGTGTTGGAATGGCACTTAGGGTGGATATGGAGCTAATTTGTGTCACGCTTGCCAAAAAGGTTAGCCCCCACAAGATACACCTTTCGTGTTGTCGCATAGCTCAGACTTACTTAGCATTATTGAGCTTCTCATCATCATCCAGGTTCTCTGTTTTCAGAAGGTCATATTTGATAGAACCCGGCTGAATAGCATCAATGAGATCCAGGACTGGCATGCTTGTGCTTATTTTGGGGTCCTGAAAGGAGGGAAAATAAAGTTAGATGCACAGACTGACAGGGGTTCTACTCAGCCATAACCATAGCTCAAGGGGAGTGGATGACTGCTCAGAGCAGTGGTTCTCAACCATTTTAAATTCAAGGCACTCCTCCATAACTTTTGTGATTGAGAGACACCCCATTCAAAAACTAACTGATTTATTACAGTGCTTACCTCCTTGCAGAGGGGCCAGGCAGGGACCTAAGCCTGAACTTCTCAACTCATCTCTTCACGCCTGGTTTTCATAGATTCATAGATGTTAGGGTCGGAAGGGACCTCAATAGATCATTGAGTCCGACCCCCTGCATAGGCAGGA
>NW_005842599.1:382262-409128 GCF_000455745.1 Alligator sinensis | reverse complement strand
GATAAAGTGCCATTGGCTTTTCTGATGGCTTCGTCACACTGCCGACTCATGTTCATCTTGGAGTCCACTAGGACTCCAAGATCCCTTTCCACTTCCGTGCCACCCAGCAGGTCATTTCCTAGGCAGTAGGTGTGCTGGACATTTTTCCTCCCTAGGTGCAGCACTCTGCATTTCTCCTTGTTGAACTGCATTCTATTGTTTTCTGCCCACTTGTCCAACGTGTCTATCATGACCCAATTAATCAGTGCCCATGTCACTAGCAAGAGATACCATACAGACCATCCTCATTTCGCACACTGTAGTCAACTAAGGGTTAAGAGAAATCCTTGCCAGAAATTCCTTGAAACAAAACGCTGGCGGAGAACTGTAGGTAATTGGTCAGCTGAAATAAAACCCTAGCGAAAGCTGTATATAATTGGTCAAGAAAAAGGCTTAGGCCTCTCTCACGTAACATACTAAAAACCTAACCCACTACCTTGTAACCTGATAGCAACCTGAGAGCACAAAGAACTGTTGCTTGCCAAAAAATTAAAGATTCCACCTAGCAGCTCATCATTGGATATCTCCGTTAGTTACCTCTGTCTATAAATAGTTTAGCAGTTTCTGCCCAAGCCGGAGAACCCTGGGGAAATCTCTGAGGAGAAACCTGAGCCCATCACCAGAGTGACTTGGCGGTTTGATCACCCATCAATGACTCCCCGTCATAGTTAATCTTGACGTATTAAAGCCCTGCAGGCCCGATAGTTCGTTCTCGGTGCGTTCGTCATTCATTTATTGTAACCTGAACCCACACACTCAACTGTAACCAAAGCAACTATAACGGAACAAAGGCTCAGCCTGCGTCGCACGTCACTATCTGGGCGACGTAAGTAAACAATCTCCTGTAACCAACACGCATCTGTGCCTGGTTAATTTCACCCCATCCATCACTACCCGCCTGTTAAGGCGAAAGTTTTACTGCTCCGGTGGGAATCAGAAAGCAGCTGCCGGTGCTGCTCTGATCCCCGACAGTGTCCAGGTCTGCTTGCAGCTGTTCCCTGCCCTCCGGCGTGTCCACTTCTCCCCATAGCTTTGTGTCATCCGCAAACTTGGACAGAGTACACTTCACTTCCTCATCCAAGTCGCTGATGAAGACATTAAAGAGTATCGGTCCAAGGACCGAGCCCTGCGGGACCCCACTGCCCACACCCTTCCAGGTCAAAACCGACCCATCCACCATGACTCTCTGGGTGTGATGGGTCGGGTTTCTCTCTCCACACCTCGAAGCACCCATCAAAGGATCATGCCCCCCATCTTGGATTTCCTTACTCCATCCCAATTTTCCTTAACCATAATATGGTCATCCTAATCTTGCAGCACATCAGGATGCCCCAGCATCCTGGTTGAAAATCACTGGCTTAGTGGTTAACTGGTCACTGTTTATCATATATTTGGTTTGATTTTTAGTCTAGGTTGGATTCAACAGGCCTTCTCCTTACATAGTGTACATTGCCAATTCACATCAGATAAAGATTAGGCCTAGGACTTTCTCCAGATATGTCAAAAAGATTGTAAACCCTCTGGGATGGAGGCTATGAGGAAGGTAGGAAGTGGCCCAGAAATACAACCTGAGGGTTAAAAGTGACCTTTTTGAAGAGGGGCCCTTTGGTTGGGACTCAGTAGATCAGGGACCCCTAAAGGTACTGCTGTACCAGTGGCAACTGGTACAGTTTCAGCTACTGGGAAAACACCTGGTTTGAAAAAGTACTGTGGAGTAAGAATGGCTTGATATCATTTCCAACACAGAAGACTATAAACAAGGCTGGTGGGCTAAGGAAGGAGATGCCATTACGTTCCTTGGAAACAATATAAAACAGTATACCTGTAACCGTAAGGGTCTCATGACATCCATATAAAGGAAAACCATACCTTGAAGCTAGAGATGGTTGAACATTTCCCAGCTTCAGTCAGTGTTTCATTTACCCAGTTGACAATAATTTCATCATTGACCTTCTGCCCACCACCTATGTCTTCAAGGATACTCAGCGTATACCTTAACAAAAAATATAAAATGTCTGTTGGTTCATAGTCGAAAGTGTGAAGCCACATCGTACATGTAAAACCTTGCAAGGCCAAACCCTGCAGTCCTCACTCACACTCAGTTAATTCTCTTTCGGTAGATTAAGTTATACAGGGCTCTGTCTCATTATACTAAGGCTCCTTGACACTGCTCTGGCAAAGTCAAGGAGTTTTAGGGTAGCACAGGTGACTGTTATAGAAGTGTGCTGTATATGGCCAGAGGGTGCAAAAAGACTTTTATGTGAACAATGCAGGCCCACAGTATCTACAAAGAAATCACAGATTCATGAATTTCAGGGCCAGAAGGGGTGTAGATTGTTACACAACACTTCCCTGAGACGAGCTTATGAACTCCATTTCATCAACCTCCTGGATACTAAAGATCATGGACTAAATATAGACATTGGATTTTTGACACATTATAATCTGCCTGGCAACTGACTCCCCAGCCCAGCCTCTGGCTTCTTTACTTTTCATTCCATCCAGGAAGAGCACACACCAACTGCTGAAACTTCCTTAGCCTGACGAAGGGTTTTTGAACCCAAAAGCTTGCTTAATAACTATTCTTCAGCTATTTGGGTTGGTCTAATAAAAGATATCAAATTCACCCAAGGAACCTTGAAGGCCAGAAGGGACATTTATGATCACTTAGTCTGTCCTCATGCATAATAGGAGCTGCAAAGCCTCAGCAGTTGCCTTTGTATCAAGCTCACAATTTGGTTTCTGCTAAAACGTGAATTTTAGAAAGGCATACTATCTTGATTAAAAGATGAAATATAGATAACAGGGATAATAATAGTATTGATCTATCTCCTCCCTGATGAATGCTGACACCCCATTCATTCCTATGTAATGTATCAGTAACATGGAAGTAATATGGGTAAAGGCTGACTACTGTACCTTCTCATTAACTGCCAGATCAAGGCAAGAGTTAGTGTACGATTTCCTTCATTGAGATCTTGCCCAGCAATTCCAACGAGGGAAAACTTGGCTTGATTCTTTCCCAGCTCCACTGCATAGTTGCAGTTTTCAAGCTGTCAATAACAGATATAGTCAGTATGTTTAAAAATATGGGGAGGAACAAACATCTTTAAAGGAATTCATTGCTATCTGCAACTGTTGTAAAGGATATGTCAGATCCTGCAAATGGATTCATACAGGCAGACCATCCTGTGGGCTTCTGTGTGAGTATTATACTGGGGTTTGAGTACTTTCAGGATCTAGCCCATAACTTCTATGGGATGCTTTGCCCTCTACAGAAATACTACAGTGTACTAGAGTGTTTCATCAGAACTTAATTGACACCAAACACACTGGGAAATACAATTTGCAGCACTCTAAGGTAGCCCCCGTACTATCTTCTATTGGTCTGCAAAACGGCACCATTCCATTTCGACTTGTGTTTCGATAGAACAGCGTTTCATTTCAAATTTCATTTTGATTTGAAACCACTATTCCATTTCATTTTGTCAAAACAGTAACGCTGTTTTGACACTGTTTCAAGTTTCGCCCATAGGCTATAATGGGGAAGCTCAAAACAGCCTCTCTCATCCAGCAGGCAGATTGGGGGCGCACACCCCCAGGAGGGCTGTGGGGGCTGTGCCAGTCCTCCTAGGGTTGTGGACCCCCTATCTGCCTGCCAGATGAGGGAGGGAAGCTGAGTGCTGGCGCCTGAACTGAGCCCCACTGCTTAGTTCCCCTCCCCAGCGCTGTGATCCATTGGGCTGGGCAAGGCAACTGAGCCTGATCACTCAGTTCCCCTCCCCAGTGCTGTGATTGATCGGGCTGGAGAAGGCAACTCAGCCCAGTTGAGCTGAGTTCAATGCCCCAGCACTAGGAATGGGCTGGGGAAGGGTATTCAGCCCACCTGAGTTTCCCTCCCCAGTGCTACGATAGGGCTGGGGAAGGCAACTCAGCCAGCTGAGCTGAGTTCCCCTCCCCAGCACTACCATGGAGCTCAGTGCCCTTCCCCAGCCTGATCCTAGCTCTGGGGAGGGGAATTTAGCTCAGCTGGGCTGAGTTGCCTTCCCCAGCCCAATGGATCAAAGCACTAGGGAGGGGAACTGAGCGATCAGGCTCAGTTCCCTTCCCCAGCTCTATCCTAGTGCTGGGGAGAACTCAGTCAGGCTGCTTCGAAACATTTCAAAACTTTTGAAACATTTCAACTGCCCTTGTTTTGTTTTGAGGCTGTTTTCAAGCCCTTTGTTTCATTTCGATTTTGCTGTTTCAAGCTCGAAATGAGTCGAAACAGTGTCGAAACAAAACAGCCGGTTAAATTTTGCGCAGCCCTACTGTCTTCTTTCTCTTACCTAGTAAGGTAGCACTGTTCTGGGACAATAATTGGGGTTTTCAATGTGAAGTGAGTCCCAGAATTTTAATGTTTTAGGTGTTTTAGGTACCCTGCCCTGCCTCATTTACTAATAGCTTGAGAACATTCTTAGCCAATACACCTCATGCTGAGAGAAAACTGGGCACTTAGTGGATGTCCAACAGGGAACTTTCTCCCAGGTCATGAGGCATCTAGGCCACAAACATTTAATATCTGCTTCTCTGTGAGAAGGCACAATGACAGAACAGATAAGGTGTTTCATGATGGACTCAGAAGTATGTTTGCACCTTTCTCTGGATTTATGCCAAAAGTCAGTCTAACTGTGTGAGGATCAAGCTGACGAACCAGACAGCAGGATGTGATGTGATGCATCGCTCACTTGTGCGCTGTTGGCTACAGACACCAGTGGGACTTAGCCCCACTAGTCTGATTAGACCTTGGGCTTTGGCTTATTCCATTGATGTGGAGAGAGATGATCAGGAGAGCTGGAATAATCATGGATATGCATTGTAACTTGTGGGCTGAATACGGCAAAATTATTTAAAGAATCGGGGGGTTTTAATGTAGATTGAAAACATGAAATATATTTACATCTCAAATAGTATTCAAATCTCTACAGAGCTAGTGAGTTGAATTTATTAATAAAGGGAAGGGAAATATTCATGGAATACACAGTAGAAATATAATTTAATCAGGTCTCCTTGTGACTTGAGAGCAACATGCAGTTATGCATGCAAATGCCTATATATTTCCCTGCCACATATAAATTATTAGGTGCACTCAGTAACACAGGAAAGCATTTAAGCACATGCTTAACTCTAGGCACAAAACAGTGCCAGTTGACTTCAGTGGGATGGCTCATAGATGCTTAGTTTTAAGCATGTGCTGTAGTATGTGGTACAGCTACAACATCATTCTTACAATACTGCTGATTCAAATGACAGATCTCAACATGTTGCAAGACTGATTGGTAAATAAGTGTAGTTGCAATACTGCATACACGCAAAAGGAGTATAGGCCATAAACCCTTTGTAAATGAATTCCTGTAACAGAGATATTAGACTTTACCGTTCAACTGCTGAATGAGGACTCAATTCCATTTTGAAGTATGTCCAGTCATTCATTAATTAATGAGTGTATGTGTGGTTCCAGCACTTTAAAAGAAATGGTATGGATATCTGTGTATTGCTAAAAAGAAAAGTCATATCAAATTTTTGTACCTTCTTCATGTTGCCACCCAGTTTAGGATAAGGTGGTTTGTTCACTCTGTTCCAGTCTACTGGCACTTTAATCTTTTCATAAAGCTGGAAGATAACCAGGGCATCTGACAGGTCACTGAAAAAAAATAAAATATACATCACCTTATAAATGATGTGGCAAGGAATCACATTTAAACATTAGTAGAATTGATCACATTTTCCTAAAGGATAAAACCTGAGCATGCATTTCCATGTTCTCTATGAACAAGTTTTTCCTTCAGGTGTAAATTACATTTATTTATCTCAAGATAGATTTTATTACCTGTATAAATGATTTACACGTGGATTAACACCCAGAGAGTTCATCCAGTTCCTAAAAGTCCTCTCTTCCCTTGTTTCACCTAAAATGATAGCGATATCAATCAATGGTTCTGCAAAACTCAACTCTACAGTGAAATGACTATTTTGCAAAAATGAAAACATTAAAAAAACTACAGTGTACTGAAAACATTTGTAGAATGAAAGATTAACTGGCATGTGAATTAAGAGTACTAAACAGTAGGTAAGATTCTGTACATGCCACACGTGTTCTAGCACTTGGGCCAAATTCCTTTAAAAATATTGAAAAAAATTCAAATTTACCTTGTCTGAGAAGGTTTAGTACAAGCCTTTGAAGACATTCAGTTACAATCCCTAGCAAATAGATTCCACACGGAGCTGAGCATTCTGTCGTGATTCAGGAAAATATTTAAGCACGTGCTTAACACAAAAACAGCTCCAGTTGACTTCAGTGGGATGGCTCACATGCTTAACTTCCAGCATGTGCTACAGTATTTTGTTGATTCAAGTGACAGAGCTCGGCACCTTGCAAAACTGAGCTGCTACCTCAGACTTTGTTTAAAACAACACTTTGTTTGCTGTCACTGACTGCACAACTAAGATTTCATAGATGTGTCAGACTGAGCCTGTGCAAAAACTACTTTCTTCTTGAATATAATGATGTACCCTAAATGTTTTTTCCAGGACACAAACAGTTTGATCCTGGAACAAGTGTTTGGCGAGAGCCTACACTGGTGTTATGGTTTTATTTAGTGCTAAGTGATTGCCAATTCACTTAAGGTTGGATGATTGTGAATGCTAGTTTAAAACAAACCCCAGACACACGAAAAGTCAAACAAAGCCTTTCAAAGAACAGGAAGTCAACTATATCTGAAACTGGATGCAAGTAATGCAGCCATATCCCCTCCTGAAATCTTCCTTAGCTCTTGTTGCATTGAAGATGTCTGGGAAAAGCTGGGTTAATAGAAGTTATCCAACCAAGTCTCAGTTACGAGAGTCTTCAATCTAATGCCACATATTCTTTGTACTTGCTTTACCTTCAATAGAACTCCAGTCAATGTCCTGGTTCTCTGGCTTATGGAGGGCAGGATATTTATTGAAGAGGTTGGCAATGAAAGCCAAGTTCAACTTTGGGTTGCCACGGACTACATCTGTGGCTGTGACAAACTGCCGGCAGCCTAGTTTCTCTGCCTGCTGCAACATACATTCTGCCCTCTGGATGTCATCCTTCTCCTGTGTTGACAAAACAAATATCAAATGCCTGAGTTAGCAAAAAATATTTGTTGCTGACTTCTACTGAAATGCCACACATATATATACATGTAACTACTGTAGATTTGCACATAAAAGCTTTACAAATTAAAGCATATTCTTGGTTCAGTGCATATTTTTCCTTTTCCATGTACATATCACAAGCCAATATTTTCAGATTGCTTTTACCTAAAATCAGTATCTTGCCATATTACAATGATTTTTTAACTATAAACCTTATGATGTAATATAGGAAAAGTCAAGGGGAATTCAGATACATTTTCATGAAAATTAATAGGATGAACATTGATAGTGTATCTAACTGGTTTACTGGCTGGAAAAGTTTAAGTGATAACTCATGTTCTCTGATATTTTATCATCATTAAAAACATCAAAGCTAAACAGCATTTAAATTCTGTATATTTGTTTTTTTTGATTGCAAGACTGCATTGGAATGGAAAATTTGGCCTGCTTCTTCCAGTATTATACTACATCTCAAAGTTTCCTCATTACTGTAAGTAAAAGACATTAAAATATGAGTGTGCGTTCTTTATTTCTATGATCTTACCCTTAATCCTGACATGTCAATAGCAATAGCTGGAATGCCTTCTTCATCTCCCTTCGGGGCAACTTGGTCCAGCAAATGGTAATAAGCTCTGGAGTCCTGAGACACAGCAAGAAATTAAGGGTGCTTACAGAAGTGCGGAGGACAAGTTACAAGTAAAACTTGGTTTTGTATGCCGGTGTTTCCCATGAACAATGAGTGAGGTGGCTTTCTTTGTATTACATCAACCATTTGACAACATAATTAAATTAATAAAGCTGGAAACATTTAACCATTTACATTTTATGTTGCGCTGTTTTATAAAGCAATAGAAATACTAAATACAGAAAAGCTGGAAGCATTAAAAAAAGTACTATGTATATGTTTCATTTGAGGAGGGGAAAGGCTAGAATTGATTTAAGGGGAATATGTTAAGTAAGAGATATGAAAAATATACCTTTACAATGCTCTGGAAGTCGGTCAGCTAAAGGTTTAGTAAAAGAATAGACAGAAAGGCGAAAGCAGAAGTTTAAGGCAGAGTTTAAAGAAATATTGAAATAGTTACAAAAGAGAAAGCAAAGTTTTCAAGGACAAACGTGAAAGCAAACAACAATTAACAAGCATTTTTCAAGCAAAAGGCTAGAACAAGACACAGATTTAATCTGCTTGGGTGGATCCATGTGTGGAAAATATCAGTTTTATTTAAGAAATCATTATAAGCATAATTGAGACCCTTCAAATAAAAATTCAGATGACATTTTTTTAAAAGCAGGCTCATAAATTGTTAATAATTTGAGCAATAGAAAGGCAAGTGTCCAAATTTTGCAAACCTTTACTTTCAAGATTTATTCTAACTTGTACACTAGTTCCATTTCTTCGCAAATGTTTCTCTGCATGCCTGCATACATTATAGAATATGTATATTTATAGAAGAAGCAATTCTGAGAGGCGCATGTAATAAGTGGATGATAGCAAATAATAGAGGCTGAAATTTTGGCCGCACTGATATCAATGTGTACATTTTGTTTTTCAGAATTGATAATGATATGATATAAAATGTAGGCTATCACCTTCATGTGCTTAACTGGTGGTTCTGTAGTTTAAGCACAATGTTGGATTCAGTGGATCTACACTTGCTCTGTGCATCCTTTCTGCACGTATAGGGCACATCTATAGAGACGTTGACTATGGAGCTGCCTAATTAGCTCTGCAGTAAATGTCTCAGCACCTACACGTCGCTTTATTAGGTCGTAGTAAACTAATAAACTCCGCAGCAGGTTACTACTTGGAAATACAAGTACTAACCTGCCGCAGAGTTTTTTACTCTGCAGCAGTGCACATGTAGACACTGATGTGGCTGGGCGGGGGGCGCAGGGGAGCTCGGGCGAGAGTGCTTCAGTGCAGTGGCTAGCCCTGCACTGAAACACCCTTGTGCCCTAGCCAGCTCCTCTGCAGCACACTGAGCCAGGTCAGAGCAGCCCCAAGCTGGCAAGCTGACTCCTCCAGGCCTCCTGCTAGCCAGGGCTGCTCCAACCCAGTTCAACACACTGTGGTCCCAATCTCACATTCAAATGGCACGCTCAGGAGCAATAAACTCCAGTATGATAGATACATGTGCCAGAGTTTATTGCTGTGCATTAATAGCATGTGCCCAGTCGGTACCCTGCACAGGTGCCTGGGAGAAAAAGAATCACCCAGGCATAGGTAGAAGGCCAGATATGTCCCAAAAAGCCAAGAGGAGACCTTCTCACTTTTCAGCCCATTAAGCTACCGGTTAAGGCACTTGCCCAGGAAATATAGATTGTAGGGACCCCTCACCCAGAGAAGTTGTGAAACTGAATCTCTCTCTTCTCAGCAGGAGGTACAGGTTCAAAGTCCATTTGGGTGAGAAGCAGGTCCTTCTAATTTTGGCAGGTGTGTGTGCAGGATGAATCCATACTGCCATAGGTGAAAATAGAATCCAAACTAAGCATAAATGCCACAAACTGCAGTTACGTACCACTATATAAGTACTATTTGGGTGTGTCTACATGAGAAGATAACTGAGCAGTGCCTAATTCTCCTGTGCAGTACTGTGCAGGGCAAAAACCATGCTAATATGCTACGGTGCGGTAGTATTAGGCTACTATGCAGTTGGCATCACTAAAAAGCTGTGTACCGGTGCTACTGCACAGTAGCACCAGTTACTACATATTGATTTAGTACTTGGTTATACAAATACTAAACTTAATGCGCTGTAACTACAGTGCATTAATGAATATGTAGATACACCCCTTGAGTACAAAGTGGGGAAATAGAATTTAGCCTCAAGCTGCATGAAATTCCTCTCTCTAGCTTGCCTATAGAAACCTGAGAAAGATTCATCCCATGGCCCTTCTACACAAAAAAGAAACATCTTTTGCATCAAAAAAATATATTAAGTGCAGAGGAAATTTTATGCATGAGGTGAATGGAGGATGAGACTCCAAATATTTCACTTTGTCTTCCTATTATTGTTGGTTATTTATATTTAATATGCAATCTTTATAATTCATGTTTTAGGCCCTCTGCTGGTCCTAAAGCCAGTGGCAAGGAAGGTTCTGCTTAGTTACAACTAGCCAAGTGGTGCCAAAACCTGGCTTGAAATTGCTGCAACGAAAGGAGGAAAGGTTATCTTAGTAAAATAATATGGATTTCTGATTGGCAATCACAGTCAAGTTTTTCGTGTCTTTTATGTGTGATTTGGATTATGAAAATGGCTGTTGGGGATGGGAGAAATAGGCCCAGGAAGTAGTACTGGATTATGAAACTTTTCATTTACTGGTCACATGTAGTCTGTGTTAATCCATTCAACTGAATGGAAGGATTCCTGTTGACTTCAATGGGTTCTGGAGTAGGACCTTAGTGACTAAAGGTCACTGCCATCTCTGTAATGGTATATCAGAAAGGAGGGGGTTGTTTTTTTCCCCAGTTCATCTACCTGTTAAGGAAAAAGTCCATTAAAGTTTAAGCCTAGCTGAAATTGAAAGTTGCAATTCCACAGCTTTGAGGTATTCTAAATGTACTGTTTAGGCTGTCACAGCATTAGTCCTACACACACTATCCACAGGATTCCTTTTAATCAAAGGAGCAGTTATGTTGACTCAGAAGTTTCACAAGAAGTCTATCATTAAGTGTTTTTAGGAGTGGAACCTGAGCCATCATTTTTGGATAAACAAGCCCAGGTAAAGGAGGCTGCACTGACACTGGAGATCACTGTTTTTGCTGTAGTTGATCTCCATTTTTTATACCTTGATGTCTGTGCTGAAGTTGTTGATTTTGTTGCATCCAGCATTCTCCAGGTGATAGTTAGCCCATCTCAGCAGCAGTTCCTCTGGGGATAATTTCATCAGATCCTCTAGGCTCTCTCCTTCCCGCAGAAGGGCAATCAAAGCTAGGCAAGCACAAAATTGAAGGAAAATCAAATATCAGGTATATAAATACAGAGGCTTTTAATGTATCTGTCCTAACATACTCTACTGTGCAAACATGAGCTCCTGCTCTCACTGGAGTCACTGGGGCATAACACAACTGATATGTATTTAAGAATCTTTACCAAAAACAAAACCCATCCCCTGGTGAAACCCTCATATTATTGGTAAGATACTGATTTGATTGTATAGATTCGCTGACTACCTTGTCCTGTTCTTATCCTGTATCTTGAGCTGTGTTTTGTTATTATTGCTTGCATACCTAATTGCCAAAAGCCACCCTGAGTTAGATCTTGCCAAGGAAATAAAAACAAATAGCTAAAGACTCTTCCAACCATGTAAACTAAAACAGAGGATACAGAAAGAAGTGGTGTGTCTATAAACTATGGCTGGAGTACAGATTAAAGACGATATAGGTATGACTCAAAAGCTAAATGAATACTTTCTCTAAGTTTGCAGTAAGGACAATGTTGTTGAACCTGGAGGCTCAGACAGGATGGCTAATGGGAATGGAGATACAGAAATGGAAAACACCAGATCTGAGGTTAAAGTAATACTCAAAGAGCTTTATGTGCTCAAGTCATGGGGATGAGATAACATCCATTCTAGGATTCTGAACTGGCACATGGAATTGCAAGGCCTTTTAATAAAGCTATCGAATCAGAGGAGGTATCACCTGACTCAAATGTTGTACCTATTTTGAAGTAGGAAAGGGAGAAAATGATTTTGGCAACTATGGCTCCATCAGTCTGACTCTATAATATACCAGATCTTAAAAGGAAGTCTTGAAGGAAAGAGCAATTAAAGACAGGGAGATAAATGGGAAAATGGACAAAATGCCAAAGGCAGATGATGCTGGAGTAACCTGATATATTTATTTGATAACTGATTTTCTAGAGAAAAGAAATGAAGTGAAACTAATATCCATTGACTTCAGTAAAACATTTGACACAGTGCCTTATGGGTAATAATTAGTTGAGCTGGAAAAGATGAGAATTAGAAAATTTCTAAGGGGAGTGAGGTAGTGGCTAAAGAGGAGATACCAATGTATAATGTTGAAAAATTCAGTCTTGTGCTGGAGAAGATAAAACCTTGAGGAACTCTTTGAGTTATCTTGACATCAGCTTTGTTTAGTGTTTTCCTTAATGATACTGGCATGTAAAGTATCAGCATGCTACTGAAATCTGCTGATTTAATCTGCTTGGTTGGATCCATGTGTGGAACACATCAGTTTTATTTAGGAAATCATTATAAGCATGATTGAGACCCTTCAAATAAAAATTCAGATGACTCCCTCCCAAAGTGGGAGTCATCCTCAATGCACAGGATAACTGGATTCTCAAACAGGAAGAATACTGTGACATTTAGGCATGGACAAAGTTTGACTTGTACAATATGAGGGAATAAAGGGACCCATGGGCCAGCCACAGCTAGATGCATAGTGCACTAGCTAAGAATCCCACAGTGGTCGGCACATAAACCAGGCTTGGCCCCATGCACCCGCCCTAGCCTCTGCCAGTGCTTTCAGAGCTAAGTAAGCGAAATGGAACAAAGTTCAGTAGCACTTAAGTACAAGGTCATGCACACAGGGACTAAGAACAAAAATTTCTGCTATGATATGGGGGTCATCAGTTGGAGATGACAGACAAGGAGAAAGACCTTACAAATTAGTCAGTCACAGGATAACTATGAGGTACTAGTGTGATGCTGCCATGAAAAAGGGCAATGCAAACCCAGGATCTTATTGGGTGAGGAATTTCCAGCAGAAAAAGGGAAGGTGCACAAGCCACTGAAAGGCACTGTGTAGTACAGGCATGCGAAGCGGGCCATATTCAATTCGGATGCGGATTCAGCCCAATTTGATTTGTTGATTCAGATCACTATCCTGATTCAATTAGGCCAAATCTGAATCTGAAGATTTGATTCTGATTTGAAGAATGAGCATAGACACAACTTTATATGTTTTTTCTACATACCTCACTGTACCAAGTGGCTCGTGAATGCTGAGATGGTGGGGTGGATAGATCATCCCACAGGAGCATGGGGGGCAGGCCTCCGCATGCTTGGCTGTGGACCCAGAAGTGGACCGGAAGTACTTCCCGTCCACTTCCAGGTTCACCGCTGAGTGTGCAGGGGACCCCCCTTGCGGCCACCCAGCTCAGTGATCGACCACGGGGGGACTCCAGGTACCCCCCAGACCCACGAGGCACCAGTCGCCAAGCTGGGGGGGGGGGGTCCCCACGCACTCCGCAGTGTACTCGGAAGTGGACCTGAAGTGCTTCTGGTCCACTTCCAGGTCTGCTGCTGAGCGTGCTGGGCCCCTCCGCGCTCCCATGGGACGCTCCTTTGGCCCCACCATCTCAGCATTCACGAGCTACCTGGTACCTTGAGGTATGTAGAAAAAACATATAAAGCTGTGTCTATGTCTGCATCATCGAATCTCTCCAAATTGATTTGGAGGATTCTGCTTCGATTCAGAGAGATTAATGGGTCTCCTGATTTGATTCGGATTTGGAGATTTGGCCACCAAATCAGGCCAAATCTCCTCTGAATCGAACTAGTGACCAAAGCTTCGCACAGCCCTACTGTGTAGGTATAGACCTCATTTGGAATACCATGGATCATTCTGGTCATGCATGTTCAAGAGAAATGAACTTGAACTGGCACAGTTCAAAGGAAAGAGATAATACAGCGATCAAGAAAACTGAGAGTCTATCTGACAAGAACAGACTAAAAGGGCTTGGCTTGGCTTGTCTCGCCTAGAAAAAGGAAGGTGGAGAAAGGATTGCTGTCTATAAATACATCAGGGGATAAATACCTGGGAGGGAAAAAGAATTATTTAAGCTAATGGATAATGTTGGCACAAAAGTAAGTGGGCATAAACTGGCCATTAATACATTTAGGTTGCACACTAGAATAAAGTTTCTGTCAGAACAGTGATTTTTTGCAGCAGCCCCCCAATCAGAGAAGTGTTGGCAAAAAATGTAAGTACTTATAACACAGACTTGGATTAAATTATGACAGGGATTGTCAATATGACATGGAGGCATGCAATAGCAGGGACCTGGACTAGGTGACTTAGGAGGTTCTTTCTAGTTTTGTATTCTTGGAACTGCACAACCACAGAATGGCAAGTCCAGTTTACTCTCTACATGCCAAATGAAAACATGCTGCTACTGGCTTACATTTGGTTCTCACATTCATAATATGATTTATGTGAGAGGTTCCTACACCATGGAACAGGGACCAATAGTAGCCTGTAGAACAGTTGCAGGGGTCATGCAGAGATGTTGATCATCTAGGTGCAGTACTCTCTTTGTTCCCAGCTGCAAATATCTAAGATATACATTGCAAGAAGAGCCTGGTGGCCTTTAAAGACAGTTGGAGTAAGGAAGAAGAATGAACCTTGCTGCCTCTGCTGGATGCCATTGTTACACAAATAAATAAGAAAGCAGAAATTGAAGCACATATTATTATTGGAGCTGGGAAGTAAAAGGTACCAATTGGTGCAGGGGACTGGACCCGATGATCTTCCAAGGTCCCTTCTGGCCTTACAATCTATGAATCTATGAATTCCTGAGAAGCACATCTAGAGGAGAAGGGAGCCAAGCAGCAAGGAGAAATAAGGGGAACAGTGGATATGTACACATGCACATACAGTATATGTTATGCCGTGTAAAATTGATAGAGATTTGGCATTGGGTTCTATGAAGTACAGGAAACCAACAAAGCTTTCTGACTGTAACATGAGGGTAGGTTCTGATCCCAGGTACAGGCATGGAAACAACCACACAAAGTTTGAACACTAAAGCATCATAACATATAACAGAGAATGATAGAAGTGAAGAATAAAGATAATGACAATTTGAATAAGAGTTCAAGTGAGTGAATGAAATAACTCAGTGATGACAGCACTGTAAAGGAAAGCACCATGTGTACCTTCATTTCTGCTGAGTTCTATGTCAGCAAACAAGCCAATTTTGATAACCTGCCATAAAAGGCCCAAGACAAGGTAAGGTTTCCCCTCTTTTAAGTCTTCAGCACCAATGTTAACAACATGGCACCCAATAGCTGAGGCGGAGTTCAAGGCGAGGTTCAAATTTTCCTGGGGAGGAAAAAAAAGAGAGAGAGAGTTTTATTACAATGCAATAACTCAAAATGGGAGACAGGGAGGGAAGAGGACAAAGGAGAAAAAACGAGTAAACTTAAGTATAAGCCTATTCAGAATTAGGGCCTAAGTTGTGTGATAGCTCTGAATTTTCCAGGACTGAAGGACGCTTCAGTGTCCCAATGCAAATTGGAGAACCTGCCCTTGGCCAGGATAAGAAGCTTCTGTTTCTTACCTTGATGGGTCACAAGACATTATACCTTGAGCCTCTCACTGGTCCCAGCCTGACTATTGCTCATTCTGGCCATTATATGAGTATCATACAGAGGGGAAAGGAAGAGAAAGGCCATATTTTGAGAAGTGTGGGAGGGAAGGACGTTCCCCATCCATTCTTCAAGATGGGGAACCGAATGAAGGAGACATTTCAGACAGGCCGAAATTCTTATGCTTTTATTTTTTTAAAGGGGTAGTCTGAATTTGATCAAAGGTTTGGCGTGTTCAGATAAGTCTCTGAGAAAATAGATTAGTAGGCAGAGATCAGATGAAGCAGACATAGGGCCTTAGCAAATGGCATTTATCACACGGCTTTGCAATTTATCACATGAATTTTGCTACCATATGGAAGGGCTGATGGATTTGATTAGATAGAAAACACATACAGGTACCAAGCATGAACTGAAAAATTCACAACACTGAAAATTAATTGTCTTCTCTGTACTTGACAGTTGTAAAAGGGTTAAGCTAAAGCATAAGCTATATTGATTAAATCATGCCTAAAACTGACAGGGATTGATCTGTGCTGCATCAATAAGTTGTGTTGCTGACTCTAGAGAATTAGTACTGGAAAAAATGCAGATTGCAGCACAAAAACCCAAAGTAATGGCTTCTAAGCTTACTTAATCCTGGCTAATACCTCATTTAATCAGGGATAATGGAGGATTGAAGTGGGTTACATTTATATACAGAATATATATCTATTTATATATATCTGTACACAGATCTATCTATAAATATATATAGAGATATCTATCTATCTATAGATATAGGTGGGTGGCAAATTGGCTTAGGGGTTGCACCCAGAGAGTGGTGGTGGATGGGTTGCTATCAACTTGGAAAGATGTGGGCAGTGCAGTCCTACAGGGTTTGGTCCTTGGACCTGTGCTGTTCAATGTCTTCATCAGTGACTTGGATGAGGGCATGGAAAGCACTCTGTCCAAATTCACAGATGATACCAAGTTATGGGGTAAAGTTAACACACTAGAGGGTAGGGAACAAATCCAGGAGGATCTGGACAGGTTGGAAAAGTGGGTGGAACAGAATAGGATGCCGTTCAACAAGGACAAATGCAAGGTACTGCACCTAGGGAGGAGGACTCACCAGCATGCTTACAGGCTAGGGGAGGACCTTCTAAGCAGCACAGCAGAGGAAAAGGATCTCAGAGTCGTTGACACCAAGATGAACATGAGTTGTCAATGTGAGGAAGCGATCAGTAAAGCTAACCACACTTTATCATGCATTAGCAGGTGCGTGACAAGCAGGTCCAGGGAGGTGATACTTCCCCTCTGTGAGGCATTGGTCAAGCTGCAGTTGGAGTACTGCATCCAGTTTTGGGCGCCACACTTCAAGAGGCATGTGGACAACCTTGACAGGATTCAGAGGAGGGCCACTCGTATGGTTAGGGGCCTGCAGGCAAAGCCCTACGAGGAGAGATTGAGGGCCCTGGATCTCTTCAGCCTCCACAAGAGAAGGCTGAGAAGTGATCTTGTGGCTACCTACAAATCCATTGGGGGGGCCATAAAGGAATAGGAGATGCTCTGTTTACCAGGGCACCCCTTGGAGTAACTAGGAACAATGGCCACAAACTGACAGAGAGCAGATTTAGGTTAGACATCAGGAAGAACTTCTTTACAGTAAGGGTTGCCAGAATGGGCTTCCAAGGGAGGTGGACACACACACACACACACACATATATCTACATTCCATTATAGGAAAAGTTGAATGAGCTTGAATTTAGATCATGGCAGGAATATTTTTGCTTTTCAGTTCATTTTAAATAATGTTTGTGGGCACAAAAAATAAAAATTAATTCAATGCTCAGGTTAAACAGATAAAAATCAGAAAAGAAATGTAGTTGCTAGGGTTCTAACAATAATATTAACCCATGCATGTTGTATGTGTGTAGTATTTGTACATCTCAGCTGGCATTTTATTAGACTGGAATTCAGGAGATAGGGTTTCCATTCCTATCTCTGCACAGATTATTGTGTGTTCTCAGGCACATCACCTAATCTGAGTGCTCAGGTGCCTTTTAGTATTTGAGGAATTTAACTAAATTTAAATTTGTTGTGGTCTTCATTGAGTCTTGACGATTGAACTCTTATGGCACCTATTACCTGGGAATCTGAGGCTCAAGTCCTACAAAAAATTACCTTCTTACTTAATTTTAAGTTTATGATTTGGCCCCCTCACTTCAGCAGGATTACTCATGTTTAAAATTAAGCATAGGTGCAAATGTCTACAAAATTAGGGCTAACATATTTTACTTGGTCACAAGCTGTGCCTGGCTGTTTTGGGTAGGGCTATGATACTGATAGCATTAAATTTAATTAAATACAGAAGAGTGACTCACGTGGAAAAGCACAAAACCATACTCCATCTTTCAGTTACCTGTATTGTGAAGGGAGTTAGTTTCTTTTTGTTAATTGTCCTTTCATCAATGGTATCCGGAACAGAAAAGTTGATCATTTTACTGGAAATACAAGAAAAAATACAAGTGAGAAATATGCCACTAGCTACACCAAAGAGGTTCTAGCACACCTGTGAAAAAACATCAGGATCTGGCTTATGTTGAATATGCAAACAAACATAGAAACCAGTGGGTTCTTTACTCTGAAGTCCTGCTTCCATTTCTATTCAGTCTTTACTCAGGAAAACTCCTGCTGGCTCCATTATCTCTCCACATATTCCAGGGACAGAGACATTCCACTTTGTAACAAATCATGTATTTAGTTTACAAAGATAAAAACTATTTAAAGGGAAAAAAATGTAGTACCTTTTAAGAAAAAAGGATCTTGAATAAGAGAGTCCCTAAGGCACTGATCCTACCAAGAATCACACCCATGCATCCTTTTAAAGTCAACACAACAGATCATGGGATTCCAGTTAAGCATATTTATTTATTTATTTATTTACTTTTATTTTTTTGCAAGATCTAATTCTGTAGGGAAATCTTTATTATTTACCACAGTACGATGCCATCACCAACTGCCTGAAAGAGGTCATCAGTTTCTGGATTCATTGGGAGAACATGCTTGCAGTCAGGATCATTCTCAAGGGCTTTATTAATCCAGTTGACAAAGGCATACTTTTCTTCTTCTGCATATATAATGGTAAGTAAAAGTACATGAGTTTGCAACTTAACATTTCTATGATTATTTTAGATATAAAGGCTAAAGTATGGGAAAGATAATGTTTCATATATTTAATCAGAACTAAAAAGTGGCCATCCTGTGGATGATGTAATATGGATCTACCAAACCCCAAAGTAACTCTGAAGGAGGTGTTACCTCCAGGCTTCTTGCCAAACCAAGGGGGGAACTGTCTACTACACTTCAAGGAGCAATATTCCGTCTTTTCAGCTGGCCTTCTCCACTGGTTCATGGGACCATAAGTAGGTTTGCCTGGCGGTGGGTCTGGGGAAGTTTATGCACCAGGGCTAAGGACAGACATTACACATAAACCAATTTAAGTGATCAGAAACTGGTTTAAACCTGTAACAGAATAGATGTTCAGTGCACATAAAGCAGTTTGAAAATGGCTGAAACCAGTTTGACATAAACCTACTTGAATGTAGTATCAGACTTAACTGATTTGGCTCAAACTGGTTTATGCAATGTCTGTCCCAAACCCCTTGCTGGTTTAAGATAAACCAGACTCACCCATCATCCCGACATGCTCTTTGGGCTGGGCGGGGCTCCCTGCTCCACAGCAGGGCTGGCTCCTCCCCTCTGCTGCCTCTCTGGAGCTCCAGCAAAGACTGAAGGTGTCTGCCTGGGTTCTCTCTGCTAAGCAGGGATTATTGCCCCCACCTCTTTGCCTTATACCTTTCAGCATTAGCTAGCAGACCACATGCTGACTACGACAAAGGCAGACAGGCGTTTTGGAGCTAATCAACAGGGAGCTGGTAAAATCCTTCTTTGGAAAAACTGTTTAAGAAGTGAAATAATGGAAAAAGGCTTTGTTTTCTTAATGGGTTGATAAACACTGAGTTAAGAGTGATAAACATTCCCTGCTGGGCTACTCAGGAGGGATGGGGCGGGGGGGGGGGGGGGTGAGGGGGGGGGGGGGGGGGGGGGGGGCATCAGAGTGTCCTGCCAGGGCCTGGCCATGCCCCTCTCAGCTCAGCCTTGTGGAAGGGAAGGGAGGGCATCCCCCCCCGCCAAACTTCTAGCCTGAGCCACTGAAGGCATGTGCCTGAATTACTGGAATAAAAAGGGAATTTCTATCCACTTCCAAATCAGTTCAGACTTTGCAGGTTAAACTAACCTGTTAAGATTGAATCAATTCAGCCTTTTTGAATGTCTGTCCCTAGCCCAGAAGACCCTAGGAGTGGTAGTTGCACCCCCCTGGCAGTGACAGTCTTTCCTGCTTAAGCGAGATAACTTAGCAAAAGACTCCTTCATTCTCTCTTCCACGTAAACCAAAAGCAAAGGAACCAGGAATCACCTGGTCCTATGAAAGTTGCAAACAAACAAAGAAATAGTAAAAATATTAGAATATTTGCAAATAAATTCTCCTACCACTGATGACAGTGACATCAGTGTAACCCACAGTAAGCCAATAAGAAATGCTAGGCCTGGAGGACTGTCTGAACTCCCAGTCCTCTTGGGAGCTTAGGAGTCCAGCAGGGCTGCATATTAAGTGCCTCCATATATCAGGATCCAGAGCACTCAGAGAGATGTCCATTAAAATCCACCAAACACACTGGCAGCAGTATTGAGCTCAATTTAATCCACAGCACACCCATTCACTGTACGACCTGGGGAGGAGGGGACAGGAAAGGGAGAACACCTTATGTTTAGAGCATTTGCTCAGCAACTTTGTTGTCTCAATGTTGGCTACCCTGGAGTAAAGGTAGGCAATGGTACCAAACACTGGTATAACTATCTCTGGTATAAATGTACTTCTGACTTTCTCTTGAGCAAACGCTGTGTTGTGTATTCACTCTACTTTTCTTCTGAGGTCATTTGAGAATGCTCCAGAGTAAAGGTGTCATATTTCTGCATCTTTTGGTATATAAACTGATTTGATGATTAAAAGAATATTTTGTATCTAGCTATAAGATCCATTTTCAAAGATATCACAAACACAAAAGAGCCGAAACCTAAATCCTAGTCCTAAAGATGCAGGGTTATTGGTTGTAGACATGTTGGCCTAAGGACATAGGCAGGCAAGGTTCTTTGGGTAGATGTGACATTTTTTATTAGACCAACTGAGTAGTTGGGAAAAGGTTCTTTGCAAGCTTTTGGGCACAAGCACCTTTCTTCAGGCACCGGGAGACTCTGCTGTTGTTCTGAGATCTCCAAGATAGGAAGATCTCCAAGATAAGAAGATACAATTTTCATTCCTAAATCACTTCAGTGCCTTCAAAACTTCTATCCCGGAGCCTGAAGCAGTTTTAACAGACACAGAAACATCCACCACCTTCAAAATCAAGACTTTCTCTTGACATGAAAATTTCAATGCTTATCAAAATGTATCTAGCACTTCCCCCACATTGATCCTATCCTTATTAGAGCTGAATGATTATTTAAAACAGGAGAGACAGCACTCTGCCAAGATGCTGCTCTTACGTGTCCTCAGCTTTATTATATATTGCGTTATGTACATATAATCCAAGACACCCACATTGTTACTGCAGTTCTATATAACCGAAGCTGCAGTTTTTTACCAAAGTAAATTATGAAATGATTTCCAAGAGACCATCAAGTTTTAAGTACTATCAATATGATCTGACTGTACATACCTGAATAAGAATGTTGTGTTCCAACACTGGACTGTTCTGAAGTTCCACCAATAGCACAAAGCCCCTCCTTTTTATTGATTGCTTTTCGGAATGTTTTAGCAACATCTGAACTCTTCAGACCATGGACAATCTTTGAATACACAAGTTTATTTTAAAATTTGAAGTTTATAATAAGACAATGAGACCTGTAAAATGGTAAGGTTTCAGGTGATAAATTCCTTGAGACAGGGAACATGGTTTTTTCTATGTTTTGAACAGAGGTGAGCAAAGTGAATAAATAATCTGGATTACTTTTAATAATTGCTCCAGTGGGATTTTGCAGAGGCAATTCTTACTTTTATGGCTGATTTTGCAAAAGTGGGAAAGCTTTTTCTGTTTTCAAAGCATCAAAGTAAAGGGTATCTAATTCATAGGAAAAAAGGGCAAATAGTATTAGGACAATACAGGCTTTGAAATTTGGAGATGAAACTTAAATAATTTAGGTTTTTCACAGAGGTGAGTGAAAATCTGGGTTTCCTTCCTGAGGAAAATTCTGATACTTTGACATTTGTTTCCGGCCAAAGAATTTCTTCAAATAACATGTTCAACCTGGAAAAGCTGAAATGTTGAAATGAACCTTCAACCAAAGAAGCACATTTTGACATTTCTGAATCAAGACATTTCATTTCCATGTGCTGAACCAGGTCAAAGCCTTTTAAGTCAATGTTCAGCTGCAGCTAAATAACTTGTCATGCTGCACTGCGATAGTTGTAGTTTGCTTGCCTCATGTTCTCATCCTTCCTGATGATATGGGCTCCCTTGTGAAGCTACAGATACCATGATGCACTGCAGTCTTCAAGTGATTATACAAAGACCATGCTGCAACTTGAGAGATGTTATCTGGCCAAAAACCAGGAGCGTAGGATAGAATGGCAGCAGGATATATTTCAACTACAGCTCTCCGAAAACACCACGGCATCTTTATGCTGAGGCAGGTTAATGTTAAAACGATTCTGAATGTGATCTTTTGGTTCCATTCACCAAATCAAAGTGTTTTGATCTGAGTCAAGCAGACCCAGAATTAAATATTTTATTTCAATTTCCCTGATGGAATAATAATCAACAGGGATCCTGGTTTTCTCTGATAAAAAAAACAAACAAACACCAATTTTTGGTTTAAAAAAAGCAACCCAAAATCCACATTTTCCATGATTAAAATGAAACACTACTAATATATATATATCTATACACCATTAATATATATATTAGTGGTGTTTCATTTTAATCATGGAAAATGTGGATTTTGGGTTACATTTTTAAAAACAAAAATTGGGGATTTTTTTTTTTAATCAGAAAACCAGGAGCCCTGAAAATAAATCAATAAAATCATAACTTTACCATAGAAAATGCCAATTTTGTGGAGATGGTGTATTTTGTCAGAGTCATCTTAACAGATAATCCCTGACCAGTTGTCATTTTGAAAGTGAGGCTTACGGGTTTTTTTCCCATTCCTTTTTATAGAACAGTCTGTAAGATAATGTTGTATTCATAACATTGCACCTACTGAAATAAATTCATCAAGAGTAATCTTGACATCTTGGTCTGCTGCAAGCTTCTCCTGAAGGATTTCTCTCACTCTATATCCTGGCAGGGGGAGGTTGGCTGCTTTAAACAGTTCTGTTAACTCGTTAGCTTGGATGAAGCCATTCCCATCAAGATCTATACAGGACAAAACAGCTGCTTAGATTTTACAGCAGTTTAATGTTAATTTTCAACACGTGCAGTGACTTTTCCATCAAAACAATGACACTATAGTGAAAATTAAACAAAAAAGGTAAGTATTTGTGTCTTGGTTAGATATATAGTTTTACATTAGCAGTGCAAATGAAAAGATATACGGTATTTACTCACATATAAGATGAGGTTTCCCCCACCACAGTCAACATTGGAGGAAACCTCATCTAATAGCTGAGTAAATATGCTAATATAAGATGAAAACCTTCATCTTATATTAGCATACAAGGAAACCTCATTAAGTACATTGTCTATCATTAAACTGCTGCTAAAGGCAGCATGTACTCAGTAATGGAAACCTAATGGAAATAAAGTTGATTAAATCCAGCCAACACTGAGCAAGACTATAAAATACATGGCCCACATAAGGCAAACATACTCACGGTAACTCTTTGTGTGTTGGGGGGGGTGGGGGGTAATGTATACATGTGTGTGGCCCTTCAAAAAATAGGCAGTTGCTCCTCCAGGAGGGAACTGGCACCAGGCCTGAAGGTTCTGCAATACCAATGCTGAGCTATTGGGGCTAGGGACAGACATTACACATAAACCAGTATAAGTGATCAGAAACTGGTTTAAACCTGTAACAGAAAAGATGTTCAGTGTTCATAAACGAGTTTGAAAGTGGCTGAAACCAGTTTGAGATAAACCTGGTTGAATGTAGTATCCAATTTAACTGATTTGGGTCAAACCAATTTATGCAATGTCTGTCCCAGACCCATTGCTGGTTTAAGATAAACCAGACTCCCCTAGCATGCCAGCATGCTTTCTGGGCTGGGCGGGGCTCTCTGCTCCACAGCAGGGCTGGCCCCTCCCCTCTGCTCCCTGGCTGCAGCTCCTGCCCGCTGCAGGCATCTGCCTGGCTTCTGCTCCCCACTCCTCCCCTCCTCACTATCTGCTAAGCAGGGATTTCCTCATTCCTCACAGACACCTCTCAGCATTAGCTAGCAAACCACATGCTGGCTACCTCCAAGCTGTGGCACACGGGACAAAGGCAGAATCAACAGATAGCTGGTAATGTCCCTCTGTTGTTTTCTTAATGGGCTGATAAACATTGAGTTATCACTCAGTGCCACCCCCTTCAGGTTAGCTCTGTGCAATGGAAGGGTGGGCTGCTCTAGTGCCCCCCAGCTTCTAGCCTGAGCTACTGCAGGCATGTGCCTGCATTTCTGGAATGAAAAGGGAACATCTACCCACCTCCAAATCAGTTCAATCTTTGCAGGTTAGACTAACCTGCAAAGATTGAATCAATTCAGGCCCAGGCTTTTCGAATGTCTGTCCCTAACATGGGTCACAATGGTGTGAAATGCTACTATCTCTGTTGGGGCCCAGCCCAGGGACCTATAAGGTAATTCATGAGCCTTTCATCTTTAGACTACTATTATCTCGGCCTTTTGGCTAAGATCAAGTGAGACTAGGGACATCTGAACCCCAAGGCCTCCAGGTCTGAGGCTTGCATGTAGGATGCTTGCCTGGATTTGGGGAGTATCTAAAGCCCCAGACTGATGGGTCTGGGAAGAAGGATAGTTGCCTGGTGGTAGAGCCACACAGACTTGATGACTGAGTTCTACTCAGTCAATTTTTTAAACTTGACTATTGGGCTTTGCACAATTGAATTTGGAACTGATTTGGCCCTTGACATTTATATATATATATATATATATATACACACATACAATTTATATTTTTATATATATATATCTATATATCTATATATCTATATATAGATATATATATATATACACACACACACACACACACACACACAATTTCAAAGGCCAAATATATATATAAAATCATCTGTACTATGTACAAGTAACTACAGAATTGCTGCTTAAAAATGTATCTGTGGAGTACCTGTGCTAAAATTTGCAGCAGTTTCAAAAAAGATAAACTGCATCAATTCTGGATGATCTAAGTCTATGGGTACCCTATATGCAAATTACTACAGGTTCATTTGTAGGTGGGGGTGGCAGAGGGCAAGGGGGCTACTTGACCCTCCAGATTTATATTCTCTGCTGTAGCAGTGAAAGGGGGATGAATTCATGCTGAACCTCCAATTCTACACCTGGAAAATTATAACAAATGTATATATTTTCCATATATAGAATCTAATTATTGGGGGTCATCTAATATTCACGGTCATCTTATATTTGAGTAAATATGGTATATTAAACTTATAGTATTTTCAGTAAACACATTTACTTTTCTTTTATTATATTATTTTATTAAGATCTGAAATGTGAGTGTGAGTTTTGGGGAGATAATATGGTCCATGGGAATAATTCTTAAAAGGGCAGAGATGCAATGATACTGGCGTGTAACTGACTGTCTCCTACATGTCATTTCTGATAAATTCTATCTCAGTGACTCTAAATAATTATAACTTACATGCTAAAAAGTTGGAAAATAGGGGATAGCAAGAGAGAGAAATTAGATCCAAGTTAAGGGCCTGTGATGGCCACTACCGTTGCTTATCACTTTCCCAGGGATGCATAGAACTTCATAGGGTCAAACCTACAAGGAATTCAAAAATTGTGGGCATATATGGGATGCTGCTAACTCTGATAGTCCTACTCAGTCAATGTCACAGTACACTGGCATCTGTTTCATACTATGTCACTGGCATTGCCATCATTTTAGAACAGTATTTTCTTCCCTTTTGGTGTGTAAACCCCACCAGAAATAAATCAGAAAATTTACAAGTTCACTGCCCCTATAGGGGAAGCTGCAAAACAAACACAAAGTACTACCAGATGGAAAAAATAACTAAAGGAATAAAAAGGGAGCACAATAGTGGTATTTCTACCATCTTTTTTAGGGTTGGTAACCCTGCATGTTATTTGTAACAGTAGTAGGCAAACAAACAGAGGTCATGGAAACTCCATCCTTGAAGGTTTTCAAAACTTGGCTAGACAAAGCTTTGGCTGGGATAATCTAGATGACCTCCTGAGGTCCCTTCCAACCCTAACTTTATATGATTCTATGATTCAAACAGAGAAGTATGTTTCCCATCCCCCTGGCCCCCACCATCCTACTTTATTTTATTGCTTCCCATTTTTCTAGAGACATTGACAGGATTTTTATACCCACCAGTGTTTAGCCACTAGTAGCCCAGCCCAGAAAATTGCTTAAGTCTAATGAATTTATGAATGAGACGTTCATTGTACCAAGGTCTGTTTGGATCTATAAGGGATTTCTTAGTGAAGAGCTTCTTATTTTGAAAGCAGAGTATTTGGATTTCATGGTTTTGATATAGAAAAAAAATTAGTCTTCTGTAGTTTGTATTCTCTATGTATAAAGTGTCTTAAATTTTGCTTTGTAGATTTTCTGGGTGGTCAGCTGGAAATTGAGTCTGCCATCTGCAATATTTAAGCAAAAGAACCTAAAATTGAAGCTTTCTTTTATAAACAGAAGTATAGACTAAATAGGGCATTGCTGAAGCTGCTGTTAATTACTTTCTTACAACTGAAATAGAAAGAGAAGCCAGAATCTGACTGAGAGAAACCAAACGCTTGGTAGGTAAAAGAAGCAATGAGTGACTGGCTTGTGGGCAACAGAAAGGCATATTCTTGGAATTTAGGGAGAAAGAGATTGGATCTGTGTAAGCACTGAAAAGTAAATTGGGCCCCTGAAAGGTTAAAAAATGGCAGACTGAATTCAAAATTTGAGGTAAAGCCCAAAAGGAGTGTGCATTTGAGATACTAATTTTGTGTATTGTTTCATTCCCTCCTGAGTCAATATGCCATTTTAAACAAGAAAAACTTTTATTGCCTTTTGAATAATTTATCTTG